>NW_019154102.1:25820005-25885909 GCF_002288905.1 Enhydra lutris kenyoni
TTTTTTTTTTTTTTTTTTTTTTTTTTTTTTTTTTTTTTTGTGGGAGATCTGTTCAGCTAGTTTTCAGAAGGAACAGTTGCATATGGAGCTGTGGATTTGTTGTGTTTGTGGGAGGAGAGGAGTTCAGGAACCTCCTATGTTGCCATCTTGAACCAGAACCTCTCAAGTTTTCTTAATGGGAAAATTGAGAATAAGGAGAAGGATGTGAATTACTAAAGATCACAGGTGGGATATTGGTTTTACTGATATATCTCAAGGCTGACACACAGTAATTGCTATATAAATAATTTTGAAACCCCATACTGGTTTTCATAAAGAGTGTATTAATTTATAGCGTGAGGTGCCTCAAAAATTAAAATAGAACTTTCAGATGATCAAGTAATTCCTTCTGGGTGTATATTGAAAGGGATGGAAATCAGAATCTCAGAAAGATAGCTGTACTCCCATGTTCATCTGTGACAATGTGATCTGCCTGAAAGACATTATGCTAAGTGAAAGAAGCCAGACAGAAAGAGAAATACTGCATGATCTCTTCTATATGTGGCATCTAAAACAGGCACAGAAGCTGAGTGGGATGGTGATTACCAGGGGCAGGGGGGCTGAGGAAATAGCATGATGTTGGTTGGAAGTTACGAAATTTCAATAATGCATGATGAAAAAGTTCTGGAGATTTAACACATAGCCTGGTGATACTAGTTAACCATACTGTACCGTGTACTTGAAATTTGCTGAAAGCTTAGATCTTAAATTAAATCTCAGTGCACACACCACCCCCACACATAATGGTAACTGTGTAGAGTTGATGAGTATGTTAATTAGCTTGATGGTGATGATCATTTCACAATGAATGCATATAGTCAATATATCAAGCTGGATACCTTAAACATATGTAATTTTTATATTCCATGATACCTCAATAAAGCTGTTAAAATAATTTTGAATCATCTACTACAAAAATTTTTATTTCCTTTCTTCCAGATACTTTGATGATAGTCAGGGATCCTTTGGTCTTTCTATCTATACCTTACAGTGACTTCATATCTTTATCTTACAAGAATGTCCACATTATAATCTGAGGTCAGGGAGAAGTTTTCTATAAATGTGTCTTATCATGAACATTAAAAGTAATTTGAACAAAAAATCTGGAGGCAGTGTATAAATACTTAATATTTTAATTCTTGCCCTGTTGTAAAGCTTGCCAAAAAAAAGCTAAGGCTCATCTACAAAATGAATATTCAAAGAGCGGATGGCTGTAGACACAGGCTCACACACTCTCCCGATCTCTCCTGACCTGTCAAAAGTGCAGACATTCAGGTTGTCATATTGGTGCCTTTCAAAATAGTATGCGATATCTAAAGTCTATTTTGAAAGGATTATGTAGTACTAAAGATTAGCCAAACTTTAATTTGTTCTTATTTAAAAACAGTGCATACGGCAGCAGAGAATTACCTAGAGGCAAAATTTTGGGTGTTTCTATGTTGGAATTAAATAAAAGCTAGTTAAACTGGATTTGGAAACTAAGCAGGAGTCAAAGTGGGACTTTTTAAAACCATCCTAGGAGGTGGGTCACTTTTTGTTGCAAGAAATTAAATTCTATGGTTTGACTGAAAGCTTTCAGATTTGCTTCCATGATGCGGAAATGAAAACATTTTACACAGACTGCATCTAAATGTGGGTGAGTCACCAATCCATATCTGGCCTTCACCCATGTTTGTGTCAAGCTGACACATCGAAATAAATCCCAGCTGGTCCCTGTCTCCTTTTTGAGTGTTTGTTCTCCAATTTTTACTTGAAAGCATTCCTCAGTGCTGGGCACAGAGCAGAGGACTACACTGGGGTTTCTGCCAATCTCTTAATTCATAGCAGAGGTGACTGAGAAAGTCAAGTATTAGATAAATAATAAACACAGGGCTCCATTTAACACCCAATTTTCAAATCCACTTGCAATAGCATATTTCTCCGGAAGTTCTTCTTAGCCTTTCTGACTCCCCTTGGGTAATCTGGCTTTGGCCGCATGAACTTTATTTGGCAACTCAGTCTCATTTTACGTTACCTGACACCCCCCGCCCCTTGATCCCTCATTCTACTTCCATATCTCATTCTTCAGAACTATGTGACTTCAGAGGTTGTTCTTTCTTAAACAGATTTGCCCTTGGGACCTGCATTCCCTAAAGAATACAAAGCCATGGTCCTCACACCACCTGTACCAGAATCAGCTGGATTCCTGGGTTTCAACTCATGCTCACCAGCTGAATCACCTATCGGTAAGGCCCAGACATTTGAACTTTTACAAACAAGTTACATTGCTGAATGTATGCTTTTATATTGGTATAAAATGCTGGCTTTCTCCAGTTAAAGATTAAAGCTGAGGAAATATAACATCTGCCAGAGGGCAGAGGGGTACTTTGTCAGAGGACATCAAGGTATGCTGTCTCATCCCATCTTATTATAAGTGAAATATCCAGGCTCCAGGTAGATGTGTTTGTGTTAAATGCTGTTAGAGAGCAGAAAAGAGAGTCTTACAGTTTGTTCTCAGAGTACCTGGAGCCCCCTTACCATCCTGGTTCTTCTTGTCCTGCTCCTTAGCTTGCTCCGGGATTCCACAGCATACGGAGCATGTCCTGCTTGTCTTTGCTTTTTCTCATTCATTACCTGTGCTGAATGGCAGTGCTGCTGCCTTTCCAGGTGGTCCTTGGCCTAACCTAGCCAGCTCCCTTCATGGCGGCATTACTGGTTGGCAGCTCACCATCCTGTTTCCCCCTCCTGCCCTCGCTGCTGACCTGCTGCCTCCCTCCAGTTATATGGTGACACAGGAGGTCTGACCAAACAGTGGCTCTTCCCCATAAAAATGGAAAGAGGTCAAGAAATCTGAGAAATCTTTGCTTCTCTCAGTGGCTGGACTGGCGAAGTGAAAATCCAGAGTATTTCATTTTATACTATGTGGACTAGACAGTGAAGAAAACCATTTTTATTTTATTTTATTTTGCTTTTGGTAGGTACACCAGCATTCAAGAGCAGAATGGGGTACATCTACCTAACATTGCAGACATTGCAACCTGGACCTTGACTTCTCACATTCCCATGGTTATTGCCAAATATGTTGATGGAAGTAGGGTGCAATGTGGGAATAGGGTGTCATAGGGAGATTCCTGAAGTCAGAGCAGGTTACTTGCCTCTACACAGATAGCTTCTCAATCTGTGAATCCATCTGGAGACTACTTGTTACCATCACAAACACCTGTCAACATTTGTTTTGGTACTGTCCATGTTTCAGTTTGTGTGTTCATGTAAATAAGAGAATACTTCAGGAGAAGTAAGAGTGCATTAGCTTTACATAACAACACATACAAAAGCTAAAGATTAGAAGGTTCATGCCCCAGTGCCTTTTCTTCTCCATTCTTAGCGTATGGATGAAGTCTTCCCTCCATACTCTGAGATGACTGTCAGAGCCCCAGGCATCCTTCTCTCAGACTCCAAGAAGCAAGAAAGAGGCTGGGAGCACAATGACTTTCCTTTCTTGTTGTTCTCATCATTTATTCTTTTTTGTTAGTAGAGATGTGTTCCTCCTGTCTCCCTCTAGATTCCTCTGGATGGGCTAGGTTAAACGTTCATTCCATTATTAATGGCAGCTTCCCTTCCCTGACATTTCTATACTTCTGATGGCGTGGAAGTCAGCAAGGGCCTCCCAATATTTCTTCACTCAGCCCTTCCAACTGTTTCCTTAGACTCTTACTTCTCTGCATTAAATGCTGTCCTAGAGGGGTTTCTGCCCTCCTGTTTCAACTTTCACTGATATGATAGCCTTCTATGTTCTCTATTGTTGAAAATGTATTTGTTCATCTTATTGGGAAAAGAACCTGCAAGATTACTGAATTCTGTTCTAATGTTTTGGGCTTCATCTCATTCTTGTGGAGTGTAAGCTGGAATAGGCATTATTGTGTCTAAAAGCAGGTATCACGTGTAGTAGCGCTCAGTAGGTGTGTGTGCGCACGTGTCGCACACCTGTGCCTGGTCAGCAGCCCCAGTTGCGCCAAATTTTTGTGTCAGCCCAACCAGGTATGTGAGACACGTGAGTGAGAAACCTCCCGATCAGAAGGCACTTTTAGTCATCCTCAGCAGTCACCGCTAATGCCCCAGGCATAAGCAAACCACCCACCCAATGCCCTAGCTAAATTCCTAACAGAATGTGTAAGAATTATAAAATACTTGTTGTTTTCCTGCACTTGATTTTCGGAAGGTTTTTACACAGCAACAGATAATTGTAACCTAAGGACAGGATTTGAGTGTTCCTGAGTCTTCTCGTCAATGCCTTTTTAATATTTCCCCCTTCCATCAAGGTTAATCTTTCCACTATTCGTCTGTAAGCCCTTAAAACCTCATTTTTGATTTCTAGTATATTTCCCTTGAAACTGAACATGCTACTGAGCACTCAGTAGGAGCTTCCTAAAGTCTGTATTGGCTAACCCACACAGTGAAGCCTGGACTCCGCTGTGGGAGGGAACACACCCCAGGCTCTGAGAGGTTCCCAAAGAATGATTTTTTTTTTAATTTTTTAAAAGATTTTATTTATTTATTTTAAAGAAAGAGATCACAAGTAGGCAGAGAGGCAGGCAGAGAGAGGAAGGGAAGCAGGCTCCCTGCTGAGCAGAGAGCCAGATGAGGGGCTCAATCCCAGGACCCTGAGATCATGACCTAAGCCGAAGGCAGAGGCTTTAACCCACTGAGTCACCCAGGCGCCCCCGAAGAATAATTTTATTTATGGATCATGCGGGATGCCATATGCACAAAGGATCCAGACTGAAATTCCCTGAGCCAAGATGACGTGCTTTCACCACATTATATGATGTGGCTGTGGTTTACTGGGTTCCCATTTCATTTGGTCATACAGTCAATGTGAAAAAGAACCTTGTTTCAGGGGTTGGCATTGCACCTTAGGGTAACTTTGTGACTTTTGAAGTTAGGAAAGGGATGAACTGGAACCAAGGACTACTAGTCATATATGACTGGCAGGTTGTGAACTCCCTTAAAAGGCTGGAGGCGTGGCCGTGTCACCTCTCTTGTCCCAACCGACTTCCTGATCCTTATGAATCAAGACCATTGCACAACTTGCCTGTGCGGGGATGGTTATTAGGTTGAGTAAATTAATAAATGCAAAATGACTCTGGATTCCAAAATGTTATGCAGGCATTAAGTATTATTGTTAGAATGAATCTTGGTAATTGTCCCTACCTGCTGTTCCTTAAGACAGCTTATTAATTAAATAAATAAAATACTGTCCCACTGAAACTTTTAGCACCTATTTTGGCATATTAAAAGAAAAGGAATTATAGAAAAAACAGGCTTCAATTAGGGTCATAGAATAATTTTCTGTGCATCTCTCCTTCTTTCCTCCTACATACTTCCCAGTAATCGGGTCTGCTCCTCTAACCTTGGGTGCTCACCAAGCTCGGGGGTAGAGTTCGGGAACCAAATGCTAAGCACGTGAAGAGCGATTATCCCACCAGCATCTGGTACTCTCGCTGGCTTCCGAGGCAGATGTTGACGGGCTAATGCCAACATTTCTCAAGTGGTCTGCCCAGTGTGCGACTCTCTCTGGCCCAAATGACATCCCATTCCCAGATGTCACCATGCTTCTCATGTCACCTTCCTGTGAATGACCATGGAAAGAGTTTCTGAAGTGATCCCTGTTCTGTGCTTTCGTTTTATCGGAAAGGCTAATCATCTCAAGTATGTTAACAACTCGGACTTCTCCCCAGGCCTGAACTCTAACTTCACCAATGCCTGTACCACGTGGGCCTTCATGGGCTCTCTCTTTGCTCTAGATCTGTAAACACCAACAGCCCCCACTACTCCCTACCCCCATCCCTGTGCCACCGAGACTGGGACCACAGTAGTCCTATCTCAAGCTTTTGTGCATCCTTCACTGTAGGAAATGAATAAATGCTTTTTAATTAATTCTTTAGCCTAATTACAATTCACTTCACTTGGAGGGAATAAATGTATGCTAGAAAAAGAAACTGATACACTTGTTTTCTGAAGACAAAAGAGTCAGTTGAGAATTGTGTTTTATATAATACTTGAAATCAAATCAAATTGCAAAAGCTAAGTGATTTCTTCTAATTACCAAGTCATCTTGAGGGTCTTTGAAAAGAGTGGATGGGAGGATTCCAAGCAGGGATTAGCTTAATTCCTTGGAGCTAGTAGAAGCTCTGAATGATTGGATTAATAAAGAGTAAAACCAGAAGATTCTTTTGACCTTAACTCTAGTGAGAGGGGAGAGAGGAGTTCAAAATATAGTTTGTCTTCCTTAAATGAATTTCACATTATCACTTTTTTAAGAGTCCCCTTTGAGAATTGGCCAGTAAGAGTTTGGAACTCGCCACCTTTGATATTATATAGCTATCTTCTCAGCTATGTAGTGGGAAGAAGAGAATGCTTTATTTCAGTGCAACTCCGTGCTGCCTGGCCACCCCTCTATGTATGCATGGTTTACCCCCTTGTATTCTCTCCAGTGACTATGCCACTCTCCATTCTTCTTAGACTTCCTTTAACACTCACCTTTCTCATTTCTCTCAACTTGATTCAGGGCAACAAGAACTCCCTTATCTTTTACGGCCACACCTACACATTTCCTGAATCATCTGTGCCTTAGTTTTTCTCCTTTCTTTTCCCCTTTCTTCCCCCCTCCTTTCTTTTCTTTTCTCTTCTTTCTTTCTTTCTTTCATTTTTTTTTTTCCATGTTTCTTTGCTTTTTCTTTGTCCCTGCAACAGCAGATGAGGCAGCCAACACCCTGGATGCCGGCAACGGCAATTTCATAGTCCGTGGTTGAGGGCATCCTTTTGTTGCAGACCCTGCCTTTGTGATAGGCAAAATGAAGATTACAAACACATTCCATCCATGGTGACAATATGCTGATCACCAGAGAGCTTCTTAAGGCAAAACTGAAAAGCAAGACAGGCTTCTGGGGATAACATGGATGAAGCACAGATCTGCTCTGTGCCCCCTGGTACAGGGGAACCGTGGTGGTAACTGAAAACCCAGAGAGGGAGTGGGTGGGGCTGGTGCCCGGGAAACGATCCAGGGAGCAGCATTATTACATTTAGTACCTCTTTTCCAACTACAGATCAGCAGCTTTTACAATTGGTGGCACCAGGAGCCCCAAGTGCAACCCGAAACCATTTTAGATAAGGGGCCAGTTCATCATTTTATAAAGGACATTTCCATCATTTTCTGGAGGGGGCTAAATTAAATTAAAAACTAAATTTTAAGGAGAAGGGGAAGAAGGAAGAGGAAGAAAGGAAAGAAGAAGAACACTGTTCTCTGAAACAGAAGTTCTACCAAAATCATAGAAAAATGCAAGATCTCAGGGCAGTGATCACTTTCCATTATCCCCAGACTGCTGAGGAAATGGACTAATCATTGAGACTTCTGTCAGCTGTCCCAGGAGAATCCTAAGAGGATTTAAGTGAAAACACAATGTCTGCAGAAAACATTAAGATTAAGGATCGAAGAATAAATAATATGGGAAGTGAATGAGACAAGGGCAATGGCAGATCCCATCTAGAATATAATCAGACTGGGAAGGCAGGCTTATCTGCTCTGGCCATGGACATTTGCTTACTGCTTGGCCAATTCTCACACGTGCCCTCCTTTCTGAGCCTCCCTAGGACTCGAGAGTCAAGTTTGTAAGATGCTGGATGTGCTGGCCCCCAAAGTAGTGTTCGCTTGAAAATATTCAAGCCAAGCTCATCAGTTTTGACTGATGAGCTGCTGAGGTGGTGAGCAAGACAGTCTGCTGCAGCTTCGTTCCTAAATATGATCGTTAGCCTGCAAGTCATGTTCATTTCCATTTTCCTGGTCCCATCCAGAGTCCCCTACAATGCCTGAGTGTAAGGTCTGGTGAAATTCTTCTCCTGACCAGTTCTCAAGCACTTCCTGTTTGTCAAGGCCACCTGCCGGCAACCACTTTTCACATTCTCTTCCCTTTGCAGGAATGACCCCTTTCCTTCCCTCACCTGGCAAAATGCCCACACTTCCTTGAAGACCAGAGCCTGACATGTTCCACCTGCCCGAGGGAGAGCGAGCTACTTTCTTTTTGGAGCCTTTTCTCTACCTCTCCTGTGTCTTTTTTCACATCTCAGTGCCGCGCCGCAATCACATCGATGTCTCTGTTGCTAGGCTGTGAATATCAAGGGGGCAGACTCTGTGTTATTCTATTTCTAATATATATAGAATCGATTTGAACACATTGAAGGCATTTAGCTGTTGAAATAATGAACTTTACAAAATGTGTCTTTCCCTTAGGCCCTTCCTCTCTGTATTAAAGCTTTGATAGCTGTCAGAATTGCTGGTTCTCAATGAATGACCAACAAGTGGAGTTTGTTTTGTTTTGTTTTGTTTTGTTTTTTTGTTTTTTTTTTTTTGGTCATTCTTAATGTGGGTGGGTATCAGGTTATTTTTTAAGAGTCAGTTCTGATAAGGGAAAATTGAGGAGAGGACAAGCGTTCAGCGAGTTGGGGAGCAAAGAACCACGGAGAACAATGAGATAGGGGAAACGATAGATATGTCGGTGAGCATCCGACTTTTCCCCAGGCCTGTCCTTCCTCAAACCGCCTTCCCCAACCCACTGCATGAACATAAGCACCACTACATTCCCAAGTGAAAACATTTCTCATTAAATGAAAACAAGAGACAAAAAGGAAGAAAGGACACTTCTCTCTCATAATTCTTTTACCCAATATTGCATTCATTACAGTGCTTAGTTGTGAGGTCTTTAGTGTTAGCAGCATGGGACTGTGAGCTGTGTTCCTACAGCCTGAGTCTGTATGTGAAATTAGACATTGTTCCTCAAGCTCCATGTGCCAAGATCCATGATTCTTAAAAACAAAGGACACGGCAGTTAGTAAGACTGTACAGTCAACATATAAAGTATATAAGTAAAAAGAAATATATATATAAATTACATATAAGATAAAAGTATATATACATATATATAATCTATATGTTGTATTCTATATCATATTATAAAATTTATAATACCATCAAGATTTATGATATGTATTTTATATATACTACATATACATTTTTTAAATAGCTTGTTACATGCTATTACCTAGTTTTAAACAAGAAGAGAGCTTTCTAGGTACTTCAAAGAAGAGGGTATTAGGTATTTTGGAATTGATCAACATGCTTGCTGGGAAATGTCCAATAAGATTTGACTTTAGGACCCCAAGTACAAAGAATACTTCAAGAGAACTCTTTCTGAAGTGATGTTGAGCCCCTCTGGCCCTCAGTGCCAGTCCCGTTGACAGGCGCCTGTAGTCTTGGGAGCTGCAGAAGGCTGGCGGGATTAGCTTCCCATGGCTCCCTTTTCATTCCACCTCCTGAGGGGTGATTGAGTACAAAGAAAAATATCTTCCGGGTAAGCATTTTTTCCTCTGCCTGGCCTTCACATGCTGACCTTCTGCCGCTTGCCCATCCAGGCCCAGACCTGCCCCATGCACTCTCCTTTGTCATTTGCTTTCCTTCTAGCAGTATTCTTTGGCCGCTTAGCTTTTTTAAATAGGACCCTCTGATGCACAGCCGTATTTGGCTATAGGAGATCCCCAGAAAACTCATAAATCCGTTTTCACTGTGCCTGAGGCACTAAGTCCCTCAGAGAATCCCTTGATAGGCAGTAGCACTTGGGGGCCGAGCTAACGTTTATTTAGCCCGTAGCACAGAAAAATCCTCAGAAACTTTTAAAAAGTAAAAATAGCCACAACAACAAAAAAATCTGACCTGTTATGGTCAGGAGTTTTTATGTAATTTTTTTAATCCATGAAGCCGCAGCTCAATGAAAATATGATATTGAAAACATTATTCCCTTCATGCTTCGACTTTAATATTTTCAGGAAGAGCCGTGGTCAGCATATATGTCATGTTGGGTTTGAATTTAGCAAACTCATTTTCACATCAGTCACTCCAGGGAGCATCAGGGTCTTGGGGGAACAGTCAACGAGGTCATTTGTATCACATTGCTAGGTGGTGGAGGCATGTGTGGTCTGTTTATTTAGGGTAGGGGGAATCGAGCTCAGATAGTTATTCACACAGCAGTGTCAGTGAGGGAGTGAGCAAATCAGGGATGAATACAGACCCCGGCTCTCATTCCTGGGTGTATCTACACTAGTCCGCTGACGTGCCTGGATATGAAAAATTGATGATAGCAGCGAACACTTGGATAGTGAGATACCAGGCACTGTTCTGAGTACCCATTTAATTCTCACAGCTGTCCTATACGTAGCTATATATATATATTTTTTTTTTTTAAGATTTTATTTATTTATTTGACAGAGAGAGATCACAAGTAGCCAGAGAGACAGGCAGAGAGAGAGGGGAAAGCAGGCTCCCCACTGAGCAGAGAGCCTGACATGAGGCTTGATCCCAGGACCCTGGGATCATGACCTGAGCCGAAGGCAGAGGCTTTAACCCACTGAGCCACCCAGGCGTCCCATAAGTAGCTATATTTTTATCCCTGCTTTCCAGTAAGAGAACCAAGGCACAGCAAGGCTGAGCAGTTTGCCCATAGTCATACAGCTCGTGAACAGTGAGCTTTCACTTGCGTTGGGGAGACATTTTGTGTGTGTGGTTGTATTTGGTTTTAAATCAGGAAAATCTCTTCCAGTGGGATCAGGAACCAAAACTATGTCTCTTCTGTGAGTGGTAGTGTCTGGCTTCCACAGTGGTAGCTGTTAGGGTTCTGGGATTGTTCTCTTCTTCGCTATGGAAAATCAAACTCTTCGTCATCACAACTATTTTGTGACGCCATGACACTGGGTAGTCAGGGGACTGGCATCAAATGCTATTTGACTCTGACTTCTAAGTCTGAGCCTGAGCAGATGGAGACTGATGATGGGTTCAATCATTTGGGTGCAGGCTGTGGAAAGAAAGCCAGGGGTTTTGTGAGCACATGTTCGTTTCAATCTTTCTGGGCCGTCCTCTGTGTAATGGGATGCTGCTAGAGCCCTCAAATTCTCTTCCTTTTCCAAGGGCTGGGAAACAGGAAGTGGCAGAGGGCCAGGCACTTTCTCTGCATGGTAGCTGGCATCTCACAACGTGACAGGGCCCATCAGGCCTCTGTTGGGAAGGCCTCACGGAAGGATCTGGCTCCTGCTCCCCAAGGTTCTTTGATTTTTCCTTAATCGTCCAAGGCAACTGCAGAAAACCCTGAAGCACCACAAGCCTGCCTTTCAAACCAAGAGTGATAAGAAACACTTTTCCCCAAGAATCCCCAGAATTTATTGTTCTGGTCATCATTTAGTTGCCAACATGCTCTGTGCTATAGCTCAACAGAACGGACCTCTTTGCTGCGGGATGCGTTTTTCATTCCACCCTCCCCCACCATGGTTTTTGACCGACTCAAGTCTCTTTTCATAGATTACGAGGAATATTCTTACTTTAATAATGAGATTTCCTGTGAAAGGTACGGCAGAGGGATACAAGGGACAACCACATAATTATGCACTTCCTGTGCTTTCTGAATAGAACTTGAGTAGAAGAGAAAAATCACACTCCTTCAATTGAAAGAGGAATGAGAGCAAAGCTAAGACAGGCAGAGAAAGATTTCCTCTGCACATACATCACTGCTGAGTCAGACAGGCTCAGTGAACAAATGCCCTTCAACCTAAGGACGTTGAGCATTTCAGGGCCTTGTACCAAACCATTTCCTATCCAGGGGAAGGCTAATGAGTGCTCAGGGAAGCGGCAGCAACTAGGGAGAGATAGTGCCTCTTCAAGGTAGTAATTTCACTCAAAGAGATGTTGCCATTTCTTCACAGGAGTTAAATTAAGAGCTATATTTATAGAATCTCCAAGGTGTGGATCTTCTGAAAAGAAAATGAACTTACTTTACTTCTGAACGGCGCAGAAGGCATTAATCAGAAATGCATTAGTGGCAAAATCCATTTTTAACTGCTTGTGACTCTTAATCTTCTCCTGCATTCCGCATGGCAAGTGGCCTGTAATCTTCTGATTGCCAAATGCCTAACGAGGAGGGCTGGTGCTTTCTGGCCCTGTGAACCTCTCCACCCCACTTCTCTGTACTTCTGTAGCTCTTCCAGCCTGTCCATCATCAGGGATCCACAGCACAAGGTCTGGCTAAAATTCTAACCACCAGATTGTTGGTAAAGTAATTCGTTCTAAATTCCATTAGGAAATGAGTACTTGTCAGTAGTATACTGCCCAGAAAATGATCTGGGAGTGGGAACTTGACATGGCTGGCTGGGAGAGAGCCTCACCTTCACCTACTGAGAGCCTTTCACCTTGGGACCAGTGCTTCACCTCTCAGAGCTCCCATTCCCTCCCTTATAGAATGAGAGTAACAACACCAATGCTGGATGTTGTTGTGTGGAGTAGATGAGATGATACACGTACCGTTTGTAGCCCAGCAGCCCCCATGTGGCATGTGTCCAACCTAGGCCAGTCCCTCATCTCACCCTGAACTGTGATACTCTTTGCAAGAGAAATTGCTTTGTAAAAGAGAACAATCCTTCCATTCAAACAATTCACCTATAACTGAGGGTTTCTGGGGATCGTGACCTTTTCTGAGGCCCTTGAGTCCCTCCACAGTAGGTAGCACCATCTATTGACATTATTGGCATGGCATATTGTGAAGGGCATGGGAGGAAAAGGCTCTGCAAAGGGACAGTCCCGGACTCACATACCAACTCTTCTATTTACTAACTGATTGTACGCTCCTGGTTACTAGACTTCTTAACATTTCTGATACCTGCTTTCTTCAATTACAAAATGGGAATAACGGTACCTACTTCTTTTTTATATATACTTGCTAAGATTTATTGGGAGCTTCTAATGCATCCGGTCCTCCTCTGAGTTTCTTAAATGTTTAAATGTTCTCCTATTTACCCATCCAAATATCCTATTAGATAACCTTCTTTAAAATCATCCCTTATAAATGGGGAACAGAGGCTCAAAGAGGTTACCAGGATAGGTAAAGCTGGGATTTAAACTCAGGCAATCCCACTTCAGAGAACCTGGGTTTTATTTATTTATTTATTTATTGGTTTTATTTATTTATTTGAGAGAGAAAGAGAGAGAGCATGAGTGGATGGGAGGGGGAGAGGGAGAGGGAGAAGTGGGCTTCCTGCTGAGGAGGCAGTTTGATATGGGGTTTTATTCCAGGACTCTGGGATCATGACTCAAGCTGAAGGCAGATGCTCAACCAATTGAACCACCTAGGAGCTCCAAGACAATGGGTTTAACAAACATGCTGCCTTCCCTCAAACATTTAGAGCGTAATTGCCATTCAAAGATGTTGAATCTTTGAATAATTCTTCCCATAGTTGTGCTCCCTCCTCCCTGACACCATGGAGATGTAGAAGTCAAAGGCCTCTAGGAGCTGAGAACTTCTATCTCTCTCAAGCCCCACCTAGCACATACTGTCCACACCAACTGGGGAAGGGAAGAGTGGAACCATTTGCAGGGTCCCTTCCTTTCTTAAACCTGAGAAAGAACGGACTCAGAAGGGTTGAAAATGGCCGTAGGCTCTTAAACCTAAACTACAATTAGCAAAAACTGTTCTCACACTAAGATACTCAGCACCCCTGTCTCGTCGCATCCATCCTCATAAATACTGGGGAAATGTTTCTGGCTGAAGTATTCAAGAGGAGAAACATTTTTACTGCTGAGCAAGTCAGGGCTCGTGTCAGAGAACAGAACTTATCCAGAGCTTATCTAAATCCTCACAGGGTCAGAAAACTCGTTGTAAGGTCTGGTCTCCGGAGAGTCCAGTAATTGGTGACTTTGGCTAGATCTGAAACAGCCAGAGAGGGCTCTGCTCCTTGAAGCAGTTGCCTGTTATTAAATCCTATACACGATGGGCTCTCTCTATCAAAATATTCTCTCCATTTAGAAACATTTGATTTAGGAATGAAGTTGGAATTAATGTAGCGACGTGGGGTGGGAGAATTTGGCTTTGAAATGATGCTCCTATTGTTTAGATAACCATCAAAGACCAGCAGATCCTCTCTCTTCATAACCTGTCATTTATACCAGCAACTTTTATCCATTGTGATATTATTTATCATAATAATCAGGCAGTAATAGTTGGGTAATAAAAATAAGGCAAGACTATATGCCTAGAATGATAGCATTAAAGAGAGTGCCTTTATTTGATAAAGGAGTACTGAAGAATGTTTTAAGTGCATCTCAAGTAGCTTTATTATGAAGCTTAAACGCCTTTGGGAAAAGACCACCCACGCATATTAACCAGCAAATAGTAACTAATCCTATCCCATAACTCTTCTCTGAATTCAAGACCCCGCTGGAATGGATCAAAAAGTAGATGGCTGGTATCAGAGCTTGGAGCTCTAGAAGGGCATGAGGTGGTGCAGATGTGAATATTCCCCTTATTTCATTTCTTTTTTAGAATTTCTTTTTTCTTTGGGAGTGATGGGTTGGAAGTCTCCTTTGATGGTAACCCACAAAAGTGTATCATTTTCTTCTTAGAGGTTAAAGAACTAGTTTTTTTGTGACAGGTTTTCCAAGTGGCTTACTAAGGTGTTCGTAACAATAATGTTTCATCTTTCTATGGAGATTATTTTTGCAAGAACTCAAAGCACTCTGCAAACATTAATTAACAGAACCTGTATAGGTAAGGATTACTACATCCTAATTCTCTTGCAGGAAAGAAAGTAAATTTTCCCAGTTTTATTGGCACTGTTCTTCTAACTAAAGGCATTGGTGTTCATTTGAAATATGCATATATATGTAATGTTTTACTTTATTGGAATATTATCTCTTTAACATAAAATTAAATTGTTCTTTTCAACTAGTTCACTTTTAAAGTGGCAAATTAATTTAAAATTGGTTAGATCTCCTCAAGTGGATTTTTAAGTATAACTTTTCTGCATAAATTTGTTTAGTTAAATCACATAGTCCTCCTCTTAGGCACAGTTTATGTGTCGTTTTAATTAAATTGCTTTCAGATCACTTCAAGATAAGAACTTCTTGGCATTTTATCCAAACACCTGGTAGAATATATAGGAGGCATTAGTACCAGTCTTTCTCCTTAGCCAGGTCAGATACACCAGAAATGCTCTGAAGACCGACATACAGACCAGCACTGTGAAAAATCATGCTGAAATGCGCATTTTTGTGTCAGGTTATGGGAAATCTAAGTTTAAGACCTATTGGACAACAATTACTTGATGAAGATATGAGTCTAACTCATTTTCCAAAATAAAGTATGTTGTGTAAGACCCTGAGGAGACCCTGTAATACATTTGTGCTTAGCTGTCTTCAACAATGGAATAAAATCCCTAAGTTTGGCTAAGATAATGAAATCTCTATTCCAATCTCACCTAAAGCAGGTATAGGCATTTGAATAAGTATGCTAGAAAGTTCATTTTCTTCCCTGTACTTTTGCAACTTTTCTGAGGCTAGATGATTTACTCACATTCTGGATAAGACAGTCAGAATGGGCGTGCATGCTACTTTGGAACAGAATATTGCATGAAATGCTTGCTTGCTTGCTTGCTTATTTATTTATTTAGTTAGTTAGTTAAGAGAGAAATCATAAACTATCTTCTTCCTATAGCCTCTGAAGACACTCCCTTCTTATGAAGGTTTTATAACAAATTCTTTGACAAATGATCCCTGATGCTACGAATGATCCTACTGGGCAAGAGTAGGTGCATTAATTCTAGAACTTACTAAACAGTGACTTCTTCTTCTTCTTCTTCTTTTTTTTTTAAGGTTTTATTTATTTGACAGAGATTGCAAGCAGACAGAGAGGCAGGCAGAGAGAGAGGAAGGGAAGTAGGCTCCCCGCTGAGCAGAGAGCCCGATGCGGGGCTCGATCCTAGGACCCTGGGATCACGACCTGAGCCGAAGGCAGAGACTTTAACCCACAGAGCCACCCAGGCACCCCTAAACAGTGACTTCTTTCTAGGGAGCAAGTTATGATAGAAATGGCTGTGGATCCCATTCATGTAGACGGACCCGAATTATGCTGTTATCATCACACCTCAACGTAGTCTTCTTAATTTTTCTTATACACAAAACTTTGGAAGAGAATATTGCATGAAATGCTTGCTTGCTTGTTTGTTTGTTCATTTATTTATGAAGAGAGATGGACACCTGGGTGGCTCAGTTGGTTAAGCAGCTGCCTTTGATTCAGGTCAAGATCCCTCGTTCCTGTGGTCCAGTCTTGCACTGAGACTCCTTGCTCAGCAGGGAGTCTGCTTCTCCCTCTGCCCCCTTCTTGTGGGCTCTCTCTCACTGACAAATAAATAAATAAAATCTTTAAAAAGAAGAAGGAAGAAGTGGGAGGGGGTAGAGAGGGAAACAGAATCTTAAGCAGCTCCACACCCAGCACAGAGCCTGATGTAGGGCTCAACTCACGACCTTGAAGTCATGACCAGAGAGAAATCAAGAATCGTACACTTAACTGACTGAGTCACCCAGGCATCCACCTTATTTTAAGTGGTGTTTCTAAGAAATAGTGCTTCCTCTCAGCCTTGCTCTATGCAGATTTGGTCTATTGATATCTCATGGCTCAAGATAATTGAGAGGTGCTCTAATTAAGATAATTGAGAGGTGCTCTAATCAAGACACCATATATTCAAATATGCTTTGCCTTTCCTGTGATAAGGAATATGCACTGGGCCTGTTCTGATTTTGATCAAGTGGTGATTTTTAATGAATAGTTTTGTAATATCTTATAAAATATTTTATTGCTTGCCCTTGAGATCATTTGGGGTCAGCTTTTTAACTTTTAACATAATCTCTAGTTGATAGCAAAATCTTTCCTGAAGATCAAAAAGAGAAAGAGAGAAAGGAGAGAGAGAAAAGAAAGACTCGTGTATAAGAAAAATTAAGAAGACTACGTTGAGGTGTGATGATAACAGCATAATTCTGATCCGTCTACATGAATGGGATCCACAGCCATTTCTATCATAACTTGCTCCCTAGAAAGGAGTCACTGTTTAGTAAGTTCTAGAATTAACCCACCTACTCTTGCCCAGTGGGATTATTCATAGCAGCAGTGAGCATTTATCAAAGAATTTGTTGTAAATCCTTCATCAGAAGGGAGTGTCTTCAGAGGCTACAGGAAGAAGATAGTTTAGGAAGCAATGCCTGAATTCATGCTCTGATTATGCCATTTATTGGCTCAGTAGCCCCGGAAAGTATTTAACCTTGCTAAGCCTTGGTTGTTGCTTTTATAAAATGGGATCATTTCCTTGCTCGAATAGATGCTCTTGGTGCCCTGCCCAGGTTCTTCTTACCTGGCTCAGCACCTGCCATCTGCGGCTGTAGGAATTGGCTGCTGTTGGTCCACAGCTGCACTTTCTTCGGACACTTGCCCTTGGCCAATGGGAGCCAGCTCACCCAAATTTCCTGGAAGTTTATATCTGCTTCCAGTGACTGACACGGAGCCCATAATGGACTAACGAAGGGGTACAAAAGCCTGGCCCATTTGCCTAAAGGCAGAACAGCTCTGTGATCTTATTCATACTCCAGAGATACCTGTGGGATCAGTCTGAGATAAACCACATCTTTGCTTGGTTTTTCCCTAGGACGTCTTCTGTCCCCACTTTCTCTGTTTTTCCCTTCAGAACACTCCCTTGATAAATTGTGGGCCTGAGAGTTCCATCTTATGCTCTACCTTTAGGAAATCTTATCTCAAACACTTGCCCTATCTTGTGAGATATTTATGAGGGCCAAACAGAGACATATTTGAAACCACCATGAAAATTATAAATTGACAGCCACATGCAAAAGATTGAAACTGGGCCCCTATCTGACATACACAAAAATAAGTTCGAAATAGATTAAAGACTTGAATGTAAGGCCTGAAGCCATAAAACTCCTAGAAGAAAACATAAGGAGTGAACACTTAGACATTGCTCTAGGCAGTGATATTTTCGATTTGACACCAAAAGCAACAGAAACAAAAATAAACAAGTTGGACTATAGCAAACTCAACAGCTTCTGGCCAAAACCATCAACAAAATAAAAGACAGCTACCTATGGAAATGGGAGAAGATATTTGCAAATCATATGTGTGATAAGGGGTTAATACCTATGATATATACAGAATTCATATAACTCAGTGGTAAAAAAAAAATGATTAAAAAGTGGGCAGAAGAACTGAATAGAAAATTTTCCAAAAAAGACATACAGATGATGTGGTACACGTATATAGGTACATGAAAAGTGCTCAGCATCACAAATCATTAGGGGAATGCAAATCAAAACCACAATGAGCTATCACCTCAAAATTGTAATAAGGTTGTCATCAAAAACACAAGAGATAACAAGTGTTGGCAAGGATCTGAAGAGAACACTTGTCCACTGTTGGTGGAAATGCAAATTGGTACAGACACTATGGAAAACAGTTTGGAGGATCCTCAAAAAATTAAAAATAAATCTACCCTGTGATCCAGAACTCCACTTTTTCTGGGTATACACCTGAGAGAACAAATATCACCATCTTGAAGAGATGTCTGCACCACTATGTTCATTGCAGCATTATTTACAATAGTCAAGATATAGAAACAACATAAATATCCATTGATGGATGAATGGATAAAGAAAATGGATAAAGAACACACACACACACACACACACACACACACACACACACACAGGAATATTATTCAGCCATAAAAAAAGGAAATCCTGCCATTTGCAGCAATATGGATGGACCTTGAGGAGATTATGCTAAGTGATATAAGTTAGAGAGAGAAAGACAAATACTGTATGATCTCATATAGTATGTGGAATATAAAAAAATGAAAAACAAGAAACAAAACTGAACCCATAGATACAGAGAACAGATTGGTGGTTGCAGAAGTGGAGGGTGGTGGAGGTGAGGGATGGGCAATATGGATAAAACTTACAAGATAAGTAAGTTCTGTGGATGTAATGTATAGCATGGTGAGCACACTTAAAAGTAATTAAAAAAAGAAGAAAGAAAGAAAAATATGTTTCACAGAAAAACATTGTTATTAGAAGGCATTATATCTGTTTTATAATTTTTTTGCGTTTATAATGCTTTTGTTAGTTTCTCATGTTTCTAGCATCAAAGTAATCAAGGACTTTCTAATCTTATAGAAATTTTTTCATGCTTTGAAGAGAAAATATTACTACATTATATAAAATCACCTTTTCAAGGGATTTTTCACAACCATGCTAGAAAGAGAGCATGTGGCTGAATGGGTATAAATTGTCATTACCCCTTCTTTGTTGCTCAAGCACTATCATAATCCCTGTTATCATAAAAATGAAATAGCAATGAGTTGTAAGAAGAAGAACATAGCCCCCAGGCACATTTTAAAGCTGCTTTCTCTGATGCTTGGCCTCTGAATATTACTATATTTCAGACCAAGGAATACTCTAACTTAGAGCTCTTGACAAAAGAACAGAAAGATCATGTTTTGTGTAGTGAGCCCACACCATAATTATAGTTGAGGAGGCCATGTTTCAAAAATTCTCATTTTTTGAGGGACATTTATTGGTCATCTAGGTTCTGGGCTAGAGATGGTCTCATTCTCTGTGTCAAGAAGCTAACCTTCTTATGAAGGATGACAGACTCTCAAATCATTAATTATAACAGTATGAAAAACTGAATTGTAAAAGAGACTTTACTTTGAGAGCAAAGTGACAAAAACCTGCTAAGTATCACACAGGCATTTAGTGACTACAGGGGCTTGAATAGTATCCTCCAAAAATTCATGTCCACCTGGAACTTCAGAATGTGACCTTATATGGAAATAGAGTCTTCACAGGTATAATTAGTTAGGTTAAAATGAGGTCATCCTGGATTCAAATGGACCCTACATCCAATGAGTGGTGCCCTTTTAAGAAGAGGAGAGGATGCACAGAGACAGTTAGAGATGCATAGGGAAGAGGACATGTGGTGGCAGAGACAGAGATTGGAGAGATGCAGGTAGAAGGCAGGAATGGCCAGCAACTACCAAAACCTGAGAGAACAGCACGTGGCAGATTCTCCTTTAGAGCCTCCGAAAAGACCCAGCCTTGCCAATACCTTGATTTCAGACTTCTGGTCTCCTGAGCTGTGAGAAAATAAATTTCTCTTGTTTTAGGCCAATTGGTTTATGGTAATTTGTTATGGTAGCCCTGTGAAACTAAAATAGTGACTCTGCATTCTTCCTTCTAGAATTGTTTCTTTTTGCTCTTGCTAATCCTACTCAAACTTTGGGTCTTGGCTGAGGTGTACATCTTCCAGGAAGTTTCCTCTGATTGTCCCAAATCTTGGTTCAGCATCTCTCCTATGTGTTTGTATAGAATCTCGGGCTTTCTCCATCTTAGTTTAGGACAAGCCTTAGTATAATACCTGATTTACCTGTCTTTTATTTCCCAACTGGGCGAAGGATAAGCTTTTCTTTCTGTCTGGTTCTGAGAACAGCAGGATTGCCTTGTATATATCTTTAATTTGTATATGCCGCAATCTGTACAATGTCATCTGTTGGTCCTGATGATTCTTCCCCAATCCTTGGGGCCTAGAAACGTCATGGTGTATAGTAGGTATTCAGTTGTTATTTTAAAATGAATGATTGGCAAAGCCAGACCTGGGCCATGGAATTGTTCTCTTTAAAACTCTCTCCTTCATATGCGTTCTACATTTTTCCTTTTTCTTTCTTTCTTTCTTTCTTTCTTTCTTCTTCTTCTTTTTTTTTTTTTTTTTAGTAAGAGATTATTGATGGTACTTACCAGTTGCCTCTGCATTCATTACCAGGATCAAGCTAAAATCAAGAGACTTTAAGCAAGTCACTTTTGATAGCACCTGAGACAGATACTTCTTTAAGAGCAACAGATCTGCTCCTTCCATCATAGCTCACTATGCCAAACCCTCCTCATCTTTCCTAGTCAGTATTGAGTGGAAGTTAGTCAAGAGAGAGAAGAAAAGTCAGAGTAACTGTATTGTTGGATTTTTGGGGAATGCAGAGTTCATGATAAAATGATATTTCTCTCTCTTTTCCAAGAGGTAGAGAGCCCTTCCATTCAAAGCTAAGATAAGAGTGCAAAGAATTTTAGTTAAAGAAACTCAGAGTGCTTTCAAAAAGAAGTGGGCATTTATTTTCATTCTTAAGCATTATTCACTATTAATTTTCCATTCTTAGACATTCTTGCTTTTAAATTGAGGTATAATTTACATAGAGTGGAACACTCAGATCTTAAGTGTGCAGTTCGATACGCTTTGACAAATATATGCACCCGGGTAACCCACACCTCTATTAAGATACAGTTCCTAGGCATTCTTAAATAGCCAACTTGCTGACTTGGCCTGAATAGGAAACAACTGGAAAGAGATGACTGAATGGAGATGTGCACTCCATTATTTGATATGCAAGTGTACTGACGTTAAGTAATGACCAGTAGCTATGATTCAACAGTTTTGCTGAGCCTCACTCAAGTGGTTGCCTTCTGTTCAAGGGACCCTCAGCTGCAGGAGGCTATGGGGAGATTACCAGTGGTGGAAGATGAGAGGAGGGAATGAATGGGTGAGCCTGCACTGGGGTGTCCTAGGTTGGGAAGTGACAGCAGGGAGGTCTTATGAAGGATGCCCAACCATGAACGAGACAGCCTTGAAATTACTGCACACAGCCAGTATTGATGTCCAGCCAGTGCTGACCAGACACAGGGACAGACAGCCAAGACCAGCCAAGAATCAAAATATTTGTCCCTTCTTGTCTCTCTCAAGCCTATCTCAAAGCACCAGAGGAACTAGCTACTGCAGATGAGGAGGGCGGGACTCTATCAACCTTGCTGGGGAAAGGGCAAGAGACCAGACTGAAATCAGTTTGTGATTAAGGTTGACAATTAATCTGAACTTGCTATAACTGAAAGAGACTATGAAATTATAAGATTTTTCCAAACTATTAAAGAATGGAAAAGAACAATTTGACAAAACCTGGTTGGAAGTAAGGATTGAAGAAAAAGAAAACCAGTTTAATGTTTATACCCTCGAAGAACTGAGGCTTTCCAATAAATCAGTCACATGAGAAAACAAGAATTCTAAGCCTGTGGATTACAGACCCCTGGGGATAAGCAAGGGAGACTCCAGGTTACTGCAATTTATTGTAAGGGGTGTGCAAAGCACTATGGCAAATAATGGTCTCTCGATGCAACCAATAATGTCTCACATAGGCGGGTAAAATCCTTTGTCAGTGTATATTTATTCAGTTTTGGTTATTAAGTACAGATATATTTTTAAAGGTGTTACTGAGTTTTTAGTACATTTTTATTATATATACTCTAAATCACAGATTGCTCATGTTTAGGAGCTCTCATAATTATTTTTAATGTGAGAAAGGAATCATGATTAGCAGAAATGATTCCATACTATTCAGTGATTCAAGCAACAGAAATATATTGTTTAACAATCCTGGACACTTGAAGTCTGAGGTCAAGGTGTAAGCAAAATATACATGTACACAGACATACACACACAACATACATACATATGCATACACACACACACACACACACACAAATGTATGTCACATTTATCTATGTTACATTTTCTTTATCCAAAGTATGTGTGTGTAAGTACACGTGTACACACACAGAATAAAATATCATTTATCCTTTAAAAAGGATATTCTATCATTTGTGACAATATAGATGGACCTGGAGGGTATTATGCTAAGTGAAATAAGCCAGATAGAGAAAGACAAATACTACACCATCTTGCTTACAGGTGGAAACTTAAAAAAAAAAAAAAATTAAACACATAGAGAAAGTAGAAAAGTGGTTGCCAAAGGCTGAGAGGTGGCGGAAATAGGGAGAGTTTGGTAAAAGGCTACAAATGTTCAATTATGAGTAAGGTCTAAGGGTATAATGTATGACGTGGTGACTACACTGTGTTGTGTAATTGAAATTTGCTAAGGGAGTAGAATTTAGATGTTCTCATAAAAAAAAAAGTGCAATATAGATAGGCTGGACTGAGGTCTATTCAGGAGACAGCCTGGGAGGGTCAGTGGGCCTCAAGAACGATGCCACATAAAATAGGAATTTGCCACTCCCCCTTTGCCCTCTTTGTCCTCACTGTTTTCAGTATATGAAACATATACTGCAAGTCAAGCGTTATGCTAGGCTCAGACAATTCACTGATGAAGACAGAGCCCTCACGCAGAAGTGGAGGTCAGCAAGCTTCTTTTGCACAGAGCTAGACAGCAAATAATTTAGGCTTTGTGGGTCATCCTGACTTCTCAGCTCCACTGTGGTAGGACCACAGCAGCCACAGACAGTATAGAAAGGAACAGGTGTGGCTCTATTACCATAACTATTATGAATTCCAAAATTTGCATTTCCTCTTGTTTTCATGTGTCATGAAATATTCTTTTGATTTTGTTTTCAATTATTAAAAACACTAAAAACCATTTTTAGTTCCAGGGCCATCTAAAAAGCAGACAGCAAGCCTGCTCGGAAGGACCTTCGAGTCTGGTAATGGAGACGTATGTAAACAATTGGGACATTGTGTAAATAAGGACAGAAGGCTAGATGCTCTGTACATATGAGCAGGATCAGCACAGGATTCTTCACGGCCATTTAGCACAAGTTAAAGTAATAGCTTTAAACATATTTTTCTACCCCAAGTGCCAAAAAGTTACAGTGCATTTCAATTTGTATTAATTCCTCATTATTGACATTTTCTCAGCCAAGAAATGCATTCATTCTCTGATTTAAGGAAGGGAGGGAAGAGATAGGTGAGGGGGAGAAAGATGCCGTAGTTTCTGATATGTGTCTCTAGCAGTCATGATGGACTCAGATTATCATTAATAAAATGTTTTTAAGTTAATGTTATTTATAGGTCAGGGTCTTTGTGATCATTAAATTCTGCTATTCTATTCTCCTCCTTTCCATGTATTAGCTTTGTTCTATTAGCAGGGAATAATTGGACATACTCTAGCAGATGGTTACAATTTTTAAAAAAGAAAATGGAAATGTGTTTGCTACAAGTCTTGGGTTTCCCCCCTAAACGTCTAGCAGAGGCAGACAATCCAAAAAAACTTTTCTGACTGGAGTTACCATGATCTTTATGGCTTTACGGATACATGGCTTGTGCCTATGCACAAAAGGGCCTACTCTACTGTCACTATCTTAAAATTCTTAACAATTTTTGAACAGGAGGTCCACATTTTCAACCTCCACCGAGCCTAGCAAATTATGTAGTTAATTCTGGAGATAAATGATATGAACTCAGAATTGTATTTTATATCCTACACTTTCCATAGCAACATGGTGTCAACGTAGGCAGCTAACAAAAAGTGTCCAGTGAATGCCCAACATTTAAGAAATGCCTGTATTTGCCAGGTGCTGTTCTAGTCACTTTACATAGAAGATGGTAACATTTACTTGATTCTTAATGGAGTTGTTGGGTGTAACATATTTAAATGCATAAATGACACATGAATAAATAAAATGATAGTGGAAGAGGGATATAAATGAAGTGAAATAGAATGGAGAGGAAATACAGGGAGAGGAAAATAACGAAGGGAGAAAGGGGAAGCTTGTTGCATAGAAGAATACATGGTTGTATGAAATGTTGCCAGGTGTCTTGGCTACTCGGAAACATGAAGGATGGATGGATGTGTTTGGCATGTCACAATTCCTGGCAGCATTTTTTTTTTTTTTTTTGTAAAAAATAATTAGGCAGATAATGAAAAGTCGCAGCAAGTGACAGACTCTGTAAATAACCTCAGCAGCTACAAACAAGCGACAGTGTTTAAATAAGTAAATGGAGGACAGCTGGTCGTGATTTGGTGGTAATATGGGCTCACATCAGTGAGCATGCCAGATCTTTTCATTTGAAGTCACGCATACAGAGGGCAATCATTCTTAGGATTCAGAAAAAGTAATCAGTTCTTTTCATTTTTGAGCTTAAGGAAACCTTATGTATCGTTTCTTCATTTTCATATTAAAAAGGAGGGAAAAGAGATCACAAAAAGGAACTCCTGAATTTCCATTTTTCTTTTTCGTCTTCCTTTTTTCTTCTTTTTGTTTTTTTTTTGTTTGTTTTTACTTTTTAAAATTTTATTATGTTGTGTTAGTCACCATACACTACATCATTAGTTTTTGATGTAGCGTTCCATGATTCATTGTTTGCTATAACACCCAGTGCTCCATGTAATACATGCCCTCCTTAATGCCCATCACTGGGCTAACCCATCCCCTGAGCCCCCTCCCCTCTGAAACCCTCAGTTTGTTTACTGTAGACCATAGTCTCTCATGGTTGATCTCCTCCTCTGATTCCCTCCCTCTCATTTTTCCCTTCTCCTAATGTCCTCCATGCTATTCCTTACATTCCACATATAAGTGAAACCATATGGTAATTATCTTTGTCTGCTTGACTTATTTCACTTAGCATAATACCCTCCAGTTCCATCCATGTCGATGCAAATGGTGGGTATTCATCCTTTCTGATGGCTGAGTAATATTCCATTGTATATATGGACCACATCATCATCATCTCCTTCTTCTCCTTCTTCTTCTCCTCTTCCTCCTGCTCCTCCTCCTTCTTTTCTTCTTCCTTTTTTTTGGGTGGGGGGGCACACCATCTTTATCCATTCGTCTGTAGAAGGACAGTTCAACTCTTTCCACAGTTTGGCTATTGTGGGTCTTATGGCATTGGTAAAGGAGACTTGCCTTTGGTTGCTGCTCTGAACATTGGAGTTCTTATGGCCTTTCTTTTCACTACATTTGTATCTTTGGAGTAAATACCCAGTAGTGCAATTGCTGGGTTGTAGGGTAGCTCTATTTTTAACTTTTTGAGGAACCTCCACACTGTTTTCCAAAGTGGCTGCACCAAATTGCATTCCCACCAACAGTATAAAAGGGTCCCCCTTCCTCCACAGCGTTTTCAGCATTTGTTGTTTCTTGCCTTGTCAATTTTGGCCATTCTAACTGGTGTAAGGTGGTATCTCAATGTGGTTTTGATTTGAATTTCCCCGATGGCTAGTGATGCTGAACGTTTTCTCATGTGTCTCTTAGCCATTCATATGTCTTCTTTGGAGAAGTGTCTGTTTATGTCTTCTGCCCACTTTTTTAACTTGATTTTTTTTTGGGGGGGGGTGTTGAGTTTGAGAAGTTCTTTATAGATCTTAGGTACCAGCCTTTTATCTGTAGTGTCATTTGCAAATATTTTCTCACATTCCGTGGGTTGCCTCTTTGTTTTGTTGACTGTTTCCTTTTCTGTGCAGAAGCTTTTATCTTGATGAAGTCGCGAGAGTTCATTTTTGCTTTTGTTTCCCTTGCTTTTGGAGACCTGTCTTGAAAGAAGTTGCTGTGGCCAATGTTGAAGAGGTTACTGCCTATATTCTCCTCTAGAATTTTGATGGATTCTTGTCTCACACTGAGGTCTTTCATCCATTTAGAGAATGAGTGCAGCTCTAAATAGATGTTTGTTTTTGTTTTAGAGAGAGAGAAAACACATGTGTGAGCAGGGGGGAGGATGGAGGGAGAAGGGGAGAGAGAAGCTTAAGCAGGTTCCATGTCTAGAGCAGAGCCCGACATGGGGCTTGATCTCAAGACACTGAGATCATGACCTGAGTGAAATCAAGAGTCTGATGCTTAAGTGACTGAGCCACCTAGGCACCCCTCCTAATTTTCAGTTTTAATATTTATGTACCATAATTTAAACGTCCTAGTTTTCAGCAGCCTATGAATACAAATTTAGTTGCATTATTATTTAAGCCTACATCTCAATAGTTCTAAGCTCCCACCTTTAGGAAGATAGAATCCTGTTCCTTGAAGAGTAACCTGTCCTCAAGTAATTTTTAGAATGTGCAAAGCCATCTTACATATGTGCATGAATCAGTCCTATCATCCCTTCCTGTAGACATTAGGCAGGCAGGTTCTGACCACTAGTCACCTATGCGGCCTCCCTTCTACCTTAGTTGCTGGAGACATTTGCTACTGTTACCAGAGGTTAGGTTCTAGTCATTCAGGAGATACAATATAGCTTTTATCTGAGAGTCCCTGTTTCCTAAAAAGAACCACAACGTCCGAAGCTTTAGAGTTTTTTTTTTTTTAATTTCTTTTCAGCGGAACAGTATTCATTGTTTTTGCACCACACCCAGTGCTCCATGCAATCCGTGCCCTCCCTAATACCCACCACCTGGTTCCCTCAACCTCCCACCCCCCGCCCCTTCAAAACCCTCAGATTGTTTTTCAGAGTCCATAGTCTCTCATGGTTCATCTCCCCTTCCAATTTCCCTCAACTCCCTTCTCCAAAATTAGCAAGACAGGAAACAACATGTGTTGGAGAGGATGTGGGGAAAGGGGAACCCTCTTACACTGTTGGTGGGAATGCAAGTTGGTGCAGCCACTTTGGAAAACAGTGTGAAGATTCCTTAAGAAATTAAAAATAGAGCTTCCCTATGACCCTGCAATTGCACTACTGGGTATTTACCCCAAAGATACAGATGTAGTGAAAAGAAGGGCCATCTGTACCCCAATGTTTTTAGCAGCAATGGCCACGGTCGCCAAACTGTGGAAAGAACCGAGATGCCCTTCAACGGATGAATGGATAAGGAAGATGTGGTCCATATACACTATGGAGTATTATGCCTCCATTGAGTGAGTTTTAATTTGCACATGCATCACCTGGGGATTCTGTTAAATGTGGATTCTAATTCAGCTGGTCTGGGTTGGGGTTCGAGATTCTGCCTTTCTAATAAACCCCCAGTGTTGAAGGTGCTACTGGGTCACGGACCACACTGTGAAAGGCAAGGTGTCAGAGAATTATTTCTCAAAATGTGCTCTTGGTACCCCTTGATACTCAGTCACCACAGAGGCTTTTTACTACAGACTCCTGAGCTCCTGTTCCTATGAAATCAGTATTTCTGTAGCCAAAAAACCAGAAATTTGTGTTTTTAACAAGCTTCTTCAGGTGACTTTTGTGTTACCAGCATCCTGGTGTATAGAAACTGGGGCTTTGACACCCAAGTGATTCCTTAAAAAACTAGAAAGAAAATTCTCCTTTTTCATATCTTTACTAATTCGGGAGCATGGGAGAGGCCCCAAGGGCCAGATAATTTGGGCTCTGGTACTGTCAGAATTTAGAGCTCTATCACAAATTCAGTTTTTTTCCTCTGAAGACAAATATACCATTGTGGGATTGGGTTAGGCTGTGTTCCCAAGATCATTCCAATACCTCATTCAAAAGTGCAATGGTCCTGAAACCCTTGGTCCTACTTTACAAGTCAGTATTTAATTTTTGTTTGTTTTTTTTTGTTTATTTATTTTTGCTGTTTTAATTCTAGATTTCATCTACCTTTATTGTGGAGTCTTTCAAGGGGCCTCTTGTCCCTCCTTTCACTGTGACTGCCATCACACCCTCTTGCTTCCATGCATTAGACCTGAACCTCTAGCTGTGGATAGGATTCATGTCTTTGTCTCCAAGATGCCCCCTGAGTTCTGTTTTATCTGGTTAGTAAAATTACTATCTAAATGGTTAAGATGCCACCTGACTCTATATCCTGGATGCATGAGGTACTTTCAGGTCAAGTTCGCTGTATTGAAGAAGCATTATTTGTCCAGCAGAGGCCTTCAGTAACTTCTCTGCTTTGCAGTTGATGCCATGGGCCAGACTGAATCAGCATATTTCTCATCAATAATGGCCAGAATCATCTCATGTGTCCCAATGTTGTATTAACCAGCATAGATACCCCAGGATGTAGCTTATACTGATTCCCAGGAACGTTGCCCTCGTCCTTAAAAATAGAGCCTTGGGGTGCCTGGGTGGCTTACTGGGGGGTTAAATGTCTGACTCTTGGTTTTAGCTCAGGTCATGATCTTAGGGTGGTGAGATCAGCCTGGTGTTAGACTCTGTGCTCAGTATGGACTCTCCTTATCCCTCTCCCTCCCCTCACCCCCTCCCTCCTCATGCTCTCTCTCAAATAAATAAAATCTTGAAAAAAAAAAATAGAGCCTCTATTACAGAGTTATAAAATAACTAAACACCAGAGGAGACAGAGATCCTAATCACATCCTAATCTTATTTTACAAATGAGAAATATCTCAAGCAGAAAAGGAGGCTTAGTAACTTGAAAAATATCACACATTTAATTTTAAATGATGTCCTAGAACTTAGATACAAGACTCTTAGAAACAAGAGCTTTTCAAAGGCTTTGTGGAATTATCAGTAGGGAAGGAGGGATTTTCTTTAACCCTAAATACTAACATATTTTAATTACTCCACATACTGAGTTCCTTTGTTTCATGGGCCCTTTCTTTTGTATCTGTAATGTCCTCCAGATACCTTTATATGTCCCTGAAGCTTAATGAGATCAGAACCCACATGAGTTCACAGAGTTTGCCTTGATAGCATGTGCCAATAGCAATTCTTCTTGGCTTTTCCTTGTCTCCATCATTTTACCTAGCAGTTCTAAACTTGAAAATATTCATATTAGTATTCTTTTTTAAAAAGATTTTATGTATTTATTTGACAGACAGAGACACAGCAAGAGAGGGAACACAAGGATGGGAGAAATAGGCTTCCCACTGAGCAGGGAGCCCGATTCAGGACTCGATCCCAAGACCCTGGGATCATGACCTGAGCCAACGAAGGCAGATGCATAATGACTGAGCCACCCAGGAGCCCTCATATTAGTAGTCTTTAAAACATAACTACAAATTGATTTTAAATTGAGATTTGACTATGATGCATTCAACAAATATTTTTGAGTTGTCTTCTTTTTTGTAACTTTATTAGGCACTGGGGATATGGCAAGGAAGAGGGCACGTAAGCTTTGATTCTCCCAGGCCAAACATTCTATTGGGTTTTATTTTTGACTGCCCCAAAATATTTTTTTTAAGATTTTATTTATTTATTTGACAGACAGAGATCACAAGTAGGCAGAGAAGCAGGCAGAGAGAGAGGAGGAAGCAGGCTCCTCACTGAGCAGAGAGCCTGATGTGGGACTTGATCCCAGGACTCTGGGATCATGACCTGAGCCGAAGGCAGAGGCTTTAACCCACTGAGCCACCCAGGCGCCCAACCCAAAAATATTTTTTATAGCCAGGCTAAGTAAAGTAGTTCCTGCCACCTGGAAAATATCTTCCCAAGGAATGAGTCAAATAGTTTTAGAGCTGAACACTTCTAGAAGGGAAACAGGACACTATTAAAAGTGTAAGCAAACAGCAAGTGACTAGGCTCTAATATAAAGGTACAGGGCAATCCCAGCAGGCCTGTGGGGCATCAGGAAAGAAAATACAGGCCAGTGGATATGTAGAAATTGAGACTAGTGAGCAAGCAGTTGGCATCAGTTAAGAAAACAGCATGGCACCTGGGTTAAAGCTACTCAGCTGGGTTGAGGAACTCCCCCACCACCTCTGCCATAGTAGGTAGAGTTGCTAGCTGCAGGTATGTTGAATTTGCGTCCTGAAAGCATGGGGAGATTGAGCATGTAATAAAGCCAGAAGTCAAATTTTTGTGGCTAAAGTTCCAAATCACATCTAGGCCTCAAACCAAAGAAAGGCAAAATACTAGACAACAGAAATGAGACTTAATGTAGAGTAGAAATATCAGTATGAATATTATTTGTCATGTTATCATAGAGTATGTGGAGTAGAACTCCATTTTCTGTTGATTTTTGCGAGCTTAAAAATTGATCTAGTAGCTTGAGTTGGGAATCAGTTGACAAAAGCTATTTGCATCAGGTAGCACTTAGGAAACAATGTTGACTAATAGCAGTGAAAACAAGCATCCATATTATTTCTTGCTATGATTAGTAATATACAAAAGTATTTTACATTTTTAAAGTATAATGCCAATGCTCTTTTGAGATTAATCAGCTTTAACATGTTAGAAAAGTGTCCTTGGATTATAGTTTATTAACATTTTTAATATTTTAATTTTTATTATTTATTTATTTATGTATTTATTCTTAGTAGGTTTCACAACCAGCATGGGGCCCAACGTGGGCTTGAACTTATGACCCTGAGATCAAGACCTGAGCTGAAATCAAAAGTCGGATATTTAACCAACTTAGTGAATGCATCAAAAATGAAATTTTAAATGCTCTTTTAGTGGCATCTGTGAAAATGATCATGCTTCCTATCTCATTATATCCTCGTGTCTTAAATAAATCCTGTTTGTGCATGATGTTATAGGACAGAGCTGGGTTATATATGTTCATGTTTTATTTACAATTTTGGCAACTGTGTTCATAAGGAGATTGGTTTATTATTTGATTGTTTATTCTTTGCAGTCTCAATAGAATTTACCACTAAAGTCTTCTCAGTTCAGTGAAAGATTTGGGGGAAGTTTGTCGACCTCCCCTCAGCCCCAGCTTAACATGGTTATAATGTTCTTTAGATTTTCTATGATTTTATTGAGTGATTTTTGAAAATTCTCATAGCTTTAAAATATCAGTCCTGAAATGATAAAATTGAGCAGTGGAGTTATCAAGGACCGTGTGCTGGGTGCTATGATGCTGTGATGCTGCTCTGATTCCCCATCACAGTGGAAGGACTTCATTCATGCACCAGGCTGCTGGGTATCTGGGAGACCACAACCCTCAGCTCTTAGCCCCCTTAGCCAGGGTTGAGGGGAGCTCTTTCATCCAAGGCCACATCCTCCTCCTAAGGTGGCCAATGTTCAGTGCCTTCTCAGTGGAGGGGTGTGAAAGACCAGCCAGCTCCCTCACCCCACTAGCGACAAATCCGGGTGGTCATCTCAGCTTCAGAACGCTTTCCTCTTGGGGTCAGCTGGGACCTTCACTGGGACTCCTCTGAGACTCCTCTTCTTCCTCTGCCTAATCTCATTTTTCTGTCTTTTTTTGGTTACCATCCCAGGAGCATTCTTTCATGATCTTTCTGTATACCCATCCCCACCTCAGAATCAAAAGTCCAACCTTCAACAGGAGTCAAGATTTTTTATTTTGAAGATTTTATTTATTTATCTGAGAGAAAGTGAGAGAGAGAGAGAACAAAGCAGGGGGAGGGGCAGAAAGAGAGGGAGAAGCAGGCTTCCTGCTGAGCAGAGAGCTTGACACAGAGCTCAATCCCAGGACCTAGAGATCATGACTTGAGCTGAAGGCAGAAGCCCAACTGCTTGAGCCACCCAGGCACAGAAAAGAATTTTTTTTTTTTAAAGATTTTATTCATCCATTTGACAGACAGAGATCACAAGTAGGCAGAGAGGCAGGCAGAGAGAGAGAGCGGGAAGCAGGCTCCCTGCAGAGAAAAGAGCCTGTTGCGGAGCCCGATCCCAGGACCCTGGGATCATGACCAGAGCCGAAGGCAGAGGCTTCAACCCACTGAGCCACCCAGGCGCCCCAAAAAAGAATTTTATTTTAAAAAAATTTCCTCCCTGAGCTTCCTTATGTATTTAAATTTCTATATTTTTCTTTTAATTTACTTTAATAGCCTTTAAAATAGTTAGGTTTAGCTAGAAGATTTACCAGATTTATTACTTACTATTATCACTTTTAAAGCATATAACATAAATACTTTATATTGATTTCATTCTGAAGATTTTTGTTTATCTGTTCCACTGTTTTTATGAATATCTCTAGACATTGACAGATGGCAGAGTCTTGAGGCACCACTGCAGTACTCTGTTTCTATTGTGGGCCACACCTACTTAGAACCAGATTTAATTTCCAATCATTTCTTAGGTTCAGGGCCTCTGGGTACTAATAAGCTAGACAGGGATGGACAGTTATTCGAGCAAGGCCAGAACATTCTTAGCACATGTATGGCGCATACTCAGATCAGGTTTGCTTTTGGGGAGACTGGTTCAAGGTTGATTTTCATTTTCGTTCTAGGGCATTGGGAGACTGTAATGAAACCTCGGTGACACATTTTATAGAGGGTAAAGAATGCCTCGGTTTTATGGTAAAGAATTCAAAGTAAGAGTCTATGATTTTATGCTAAGTGTAGCTGAGATGGTTTAGATGAACTGAGTGGCTCTTCATAGGTGGGCCTCGTAGGAGGGCTGTTTTTTCCTTCAGAGCTCAGTACTCTTCCCAGGAAGCTTGCTAGAGAGAATATTGTGCTCAACACACACGTGCATGCACGCGTGCGTACACACACACACACACACACACACACGACTCTGAAAGGAACTTACAGCGTTCATTCCCCATTCCAGTAGCAAAAGAGACAGCGACTGCATTTCCTGGTCCTTTGTGGCCTCTTTTATTTATTAGAACCTTGGAGAGTAGGTTGCATCGGATATTTAGCTTCCTCACTGGAAGAACTGGTGGTCTTCTTTTGCTAGACAACTTGGGTGAATTGAAGGGTAGGGGAAGACTGAATTCAGGAGCCCTGTTAGCCTTTGGTTTTTAGATTCTAATGGGCATTGTCCGTTGGGAAGGAGGAGGTGCACACCAAATCTTTCTTGAGGAAATCCTCCCATGGGCAGAACAGAGGCAGTCCTTACTTGGTGGAGAGATGACAGGTGCATGTGTGAGGAGAATTGACAATGCAGAGCAACTTAAGGTAAGTATCAAGTAAGCACAGACAGCAAGTGGGAACAGAGTTCAGAGAGGTTTAATAACTATCTGTTGATTTCAATTGCATGGAGACGATTGTCTGTAGTTCTTACATCTGGCGGTAGCTTTTCTATTAACCTTATCTGTGGGTAGCCAAGTACCTAATACTGTTTCCCTGTCACCTCTTCACCTCTGACTAATCTTACTACTTCTGTTTTCAGCATATGGTAATTGGTGATTTATGGACCAGCTTAATTCAAATGGCTTTTTTCTTTAATGATCAGGACTGCAGCCTTTACCATTTATTCCTATAATCTTGCTCTCTTGCTCATGTCGTTATGACAAAGAAATCTCAATAACCAACACAATCTTTCTTAAGAGAGAAGTCTAAACTGAAATCAGGCAAGTTTCTCTGAATTTTGGTTCCTCTTCCACATAATGAGGGTAATAATAAACTTATATGGATTTTTTCTGAGCTTTAAACAAGATAAAGCATATTGTAGTGACTTGTTCAAGTGTTTACAGTTAGTTGAACCTGATTTTAGTTAAGATAATCAGTGAAAACCTCAAACACACACATTGTGTGAAATATTCTTTTTTCATTCTTTTGTTATTTCGCTATTCCTTTCTTCATGCATGAAGTGCTTGGCACATAGTGAAGGATGTCTGTTCCTTTTATTCACTCATGCTTCATCTAGACTGGATCCCTTTCATGCTAACCTACTAATGGCATCTGATATATAGCTACAGGAAACTTACACTTGTATTTTGCTCTGTACTTTTAAGTGTGTTTTATGCTTTAATTAGCACAGGATGCAATTAAAATCCTGAGAATGTATGTCATTCCCATTATGGAGATGAGGAAAATAAGACTCAGCAAGGTTAAGTGACTTTTCTAAGGTCACAGAGACAATAAAAGTAGAAGACCTGAGATTAAACATGGCCTGGTTGTTTGGTTATAGCCCCATTCAATTTTCCAGATGGCCACTGCCCCACACTTATGCTGTGGGTGCATCTAGAAAAGTGGTATTAGAGAGGAAGCCAAATGAACCCTCACTGAAGGCTGGATTTCAGTGTCATGAATCTCTAGCTCCCTATGATTCCGGGCTCTTAATGTTAGTGGGACATAGCACCTTCACTCCGGAGTGCATCAGACTTGAGTGTTGATGAAATGTACTCACCTGCCTGGATAGGCAGAAGAGCAAGCATTTCTGGAAATGCTCACTCTTAGCTTTGGACAGATTCTTTAAGGCTCAAGAAGGAAATCTCAGCTTCAGGATAAAGGACAATCAATACCAATGCAAGGAAACTGAACAAGCAAAGATGCCTCCATGCCCAGCTTCAAAAAGGGGGATAGTGGACGTGGATTTTGGCTTTACACAAGTCTAAGATGTACATCTGATGGAAACCTATGAAGGGTTCTAGATAAAAAAATGGAACCTGAATCCAACCCAGATTCTAGATCGAACAACCAGTTTATGGAAAACATAGGAGACAGGGGCACATGTTTAAAACAAAACAAAACAAAACAAAAACCAAAAAAACCTAACATGGAGTTGTGAGCCACAGAATCCTGCATCTGGAAATCCTGATAGGGCATATGAATTTGTTTTACTCTGAGAAGAAATTGCAAGGAGAAGGAAGGGAAGGGAAACCTCTGGATTAAGAGACTCTTGAGAGACATGAACTTTATGCAGATTTTTACATTGAACTATTCAAATACAAGGAACATATTTATGGAGAAATGGGGACATTGGAAAACTCATTATACATATATATACACACATATATATGTATTAATATGTATATGTATATGTATATATATGTATATACATGTATATATATATACCCATATATATGTATATACATATATACATATGTATATGTATATGTATATATGTATAATGTATTATACACACATATGTATATGTATAATGTATATATACACATATATGTGTATATATATAGATTATATATAGATTCTATATATAATCTATGTAGATATAATCTAAAGAATTTATTTTTAATTTCTAAGTAGAACAAAGAGATACAACGTATCTCTTCCTTGGAATTATGTCATTGAAGAAGTTGAGTTGATGGATCAAGTTGCTTCCAAAGTGGCCTCCAGGTGCCGTACTGAGTGACCATCTGTGATACTCACTCAGAGCTATAATTCAATAGAACATATGTGGGGAAACTACTCTGGTGAATTCCACATGCCTATAAAGAGTTGGGCAGGGGGCAATATAGAATGGTAACTCTCTCGTGGGACAGCCTCTCAGATCATCCCCTGTGATTTTCCCAGAAGCCTGGACTCAGCATACATAAGTTATATTTTTTTACATTTGTTGTCCTCATTATTTGTTTCTTTTTTTGTCTTCCACTCTTTTTTTCCCTTCTCTGGTTTCAACTGATGATTTTATATAATTCCATTTTCTCTCCTTTTACCATATCAATTATATTCTTTAGCAATATTTGTAGTGGTTGACTTAGAATTTGAAACATACATTTACAACTAAGGTAAGCCCACTTTTAAGTAACACTGTACTGCCTACTGTGTTGTGAAGTAGTTTATGACAGGGCATTCCTGAGTCCTCCCTCCTTATAATATTGCTGTCATTGATTTCTCTTATCCATAAGCTATAATCACTGAATACATTGTTGCTATTATTGTTTTGAACAAACGGTTCTTTGTTAGATTAAGAAAAATAAAAGGTTGTTTTCCTTGAAACTTTTTCCTTTCCTATTGCTCTTTCTTTATGTAGATCCAAATTTCTGAACTGTATTAGTTTTTTATTTAAATTCAATTAGCCAACATACAGTACATCATTAGTTTCTGATGTCGTGTTCAATGATACATCACTTGCCTATAACACCAAGTGCTCATCCCATCACGTGTTGTCCTTAATGCCCATCACCCAGTTACCCTGTCCCCTTAATGCTCCCCTCCAGCAACCCTCATTTTGTTTCCCAGAGTCAAGAGTCTCTCATGGTTTGTCTCCCTCTCTGATTTCTTTCCATTCAGTTTTCTGTCCCTTCCCTTATGAGACTTTGTGCTGTTTCTTATATTCCACATATGAGCCTGTATTATTTTTCTTCTCTCTGAAGAACTCCTTTTACCATTTCAACCTCTATAAGTAGAAAAACATAAGGCATCAGAATTTTTAATATTTAAAAATTAAATATATCCCCTAATAAAATAAATCCATGCATGCTTGTCATTATGTAAGAGATATTTTATTTCTTGTTCTTTTTGTATGTGCTTTTTTTTTTTTAAACCCAAGGGAATTTTGGGCACAAAATAAAGACAAAATCAGAGAAAAGAGAAAGAACAAGAAACTCTAAAACCAAAGAAGCAGAAGATAGCAGCCGTGGGACCAGAAGTGTTGTTTCCCCTTCTCATCGCATGTGGTTACAGAAACCCCCCAGTGGTCTGCTGGCCATTCTGTCTCTTTGTTGCTCTGTTCTGCTTGGTTAGATATCCGTCTTATATTTTCACATCCTATTTCAACTCCTTCTGGAGTAATTTATGTACCACCTGTAGGAGTGAAATCTACCTGAGGAAAGACTTCCTATGAAAGTTTACTGCATGCAAATAGATTTGCATCGAAGGGTTTCAGGGAACTTTAAAGAGTAGGTAAAAAGACAGATGTTGCATTTTATTTTTTCATCCTGCCTTTGCTCCTTCTAAAAATGTTTTAAAGGTTCTTAAACTTGTCAGGGTCATACCAGTCTCCTCAATAAATTAGTAAGATGATCTCTTTGGAAGTAGTTGTAAATTATTTTATAATTTTTGACTAGAACTACTTAGCATGGCTTCAGTATTATGGTAGAATTTATTGATGATCAATTTTGATATGTGGACATTTTATTTTTAAGTAAAGTTAAGGCATTGAAATTGTAATCATTCTAAGAGTGAAATATCTGAAATTGCAGTCCAGATATTTCCTTCCTTCCTCCCTTCCATTTCTCCCTCCCTCCCACCCACCCTTCCTTCCTTCCTTCATTCCATGCTTCCTTCCTTCCTTCTACTTTCTGTCGAAGAAAGTTCCTTATCTCTAACAATCAAAGGTTTAGATGAAATAGTAACTCATTTTTATTACCATGCAGTCAGATGAAATTCCTCTCATCTCATTCAGTGGATACCATTAACCTTTCAACTTCAGTGGCAAATCCAGCCATAGACATTCTCTCACTGTAAAACTCAAGCCTGCACACAGATGTGCAGCTTTTGGCGGCATATAAATTAGAACAATGGTCCCTTGACAGACTGGTCTGAAATGAGAATGCCTTTGATACCGAGAACTTCAATTTATATGTTGCTTTACCTCCTGAGGATTTTTCCAATCATTATTCTTTGAAAAAGGCTGAAAACATGAAGGTTTATGCCAATATTCACCATAAGATAGTAATGGGTGATCTGTGAGCAAAACAGAGAACACTCACAATTTACTAAATTTTTGCATTTTTAATATGCCAAGAACACATCTTGAAGCATATTCCTGATAGTGAATGTCACAAAAGGGATCATTCATTTGTTGGCTGTCATCATAGATTTCTCCGTTAAACTCTTTGAAATAACAAGTTCCCCTTCCTACATAGGTGCTCACCACAGCTCACCCCACCTTTTTTTTGTTGTTGTTGTTTTGTTTTAAATCAGGTTATCAGGTTATCAGTTCATTTGGGGCAGGCATCCAGAAGAAATGTTGGACAGTGTGTTTACTAAGGAGCCACATTTAGATATGTTCGTTAGGGATATTTGCTGTTTTAACAGCTCTGAGTCAAAGGGTAGCTAATGAATAGTGAACAGAAGAAGGAGTAAGTCCAATAGTATAAATGTTAGAAGGAAGAGAAGCTTAGAAAAGAAGAAATGAGAAGTACAGTATACATTCCACATATATGATTTAGAAGAAAAATTCTAATATTTTTAATGTGATTATCTTAACAGGACAAATCAAAAATTTTTAATTACTTTCCAGGGCATGACTGGAATGAAAAAAATAATTTGATTGCGGTGGAAAACAAAGCAGTCTTACATGGTCCCTGTTACAAAGGGCTCTGAAAACCTCAGGGAATATTAGAATATTAGTAGAATATTCATTCCTATTCCTTTGTTATAATGCCGCCTTGAATATTTTTCAGATCCTTGGCATGGCATTGTTTTTACCCCTGCGCTTCCTATGATGAACATCAACTCACTCAGGGAATATTTTCAACTCAATAATATTATTTTAAAAATCACGAAACATCTCCAACTCTGACCCCAGATTTGAGGTACTTAATCTTGAAAGGCAAACAGCTCTGGGGAGTCCTCCTTTTTTCCCTTTATTTAGCCTCTGGGGAGCAATTCACCCTAACAGAAGTGACAAATTTTAGAAACGTTCCCAGTAGAAGACTGATAGCTGAGAATAGAAGATACTATTTGAGTGATTGTAGATTTAGAGTAAATGCTGCTCTTGATTTATGTGTGTCTAGACAGAGCTAAGAAGAGTGTATATTTGCCATCAAAATCAACAGTGCACAATGAAATCTTCCAGTAAATAAGAGAACAGCTGAGAACCGGCGTCTTCTGTACCTCTGCCCCTCTCCTCACCTTGGATTCTGATGTAGAAAACTCTGCAAATAGAAAAGAGTCTGTATCATTTCTGGAATCTGAGGAGGCTGCTATACCAAAAAAAAAGCACTCAGGAATTTCTGGCATGGTGCAAATGGGGCCTGTTAATCAACAGGGACAATAGCATATTGGACACATGATCCAGGGGCCGCCTGAGTCCCAGCCAGCATCTATCACTAATTAATGGAATCTAGGGCAAATATTATCTTTATTAACACCATAATTATTGTTATTATTATCATTAGTTGTAAGAGTATTAATTCACCTCCCTCTAAAGGAATTTGGCTTCTGGGAATCATGTAAAAGAAATTCTGCATTATAGGAAAAAACTGTAGTTTGATATGGGGAATGATGTCTCTGATGATAGTGATGTGGGAAACAAAGGTAAAAGAAAAATTAAATTTCCTTACTACTTAAAGCCCATCGACAAGTCCTTGAAACACACAGAGTGGCATTCCTCTAGAAACTCAGCTGCCTTGATGTTAATACTTTCCTTAGGGCAACAGGCAATCTTAGCTTAACATTATCCGGACGCCCAGGAGCCTCTAAGTCTCCTTTAACATCTAAAAATTCCTTTGGAAACTTCCTTTATCTCCACCACCACGCCCCAAGATACATGTTGACAATCATCCCCCAAGCATATGACTGACTGATACACATCTGAAGGGTCTCATGACTAGGGTTTTTACTAGAGAGTAATAAATGGCCTTTTCCTAAGAATAGCTAGCACCCTCAAGGCCCTGGAAACTTTGCTTTCAAAATTCTCTAGACACATAGGTCATTCCTAAACCCTCCCAACTTGAAAGTACATAATCAGCCACTCCTCATGACGCCGGTACAGCTGTTTCTGCCTACGGGTCCTGTCCCTGTGCCTTAATAAAATCGGCTTTTTGCACCAAAGATTTCTCAAGAACTCTTTCTTGGCCGTTGGCTCCGAACTCCAATATTTCCTACATTGGTAGCAGATGCTTCTGGGGACATGTCTGTACCACAACCAGTATCTAGCATAGCAGAAAGCTACGGCCGGAAGGGATTAAAGAAGAATTGAATGGAACCTGTGCTGGAAAGTTCAGGGCAAGAATAGCTACATAATTTGGGGGACAGTGGTGGCCAAATGGGAAAGAATTGTCCCAACAGCAGCAGATGTTCCCGGTGGCACTTAGGAAAGCACTTAGGAAAGCACTTTCTCTGCACTTAGGAAACCAGGTAGAAGTAGAAAGCTCTGTGTGTGTGAGGGATAGGGCACTTAGTGTTCATGGACAGATGAGACAGCAACAAGGAGGGGGTCAGTTGCAAAACTGGCAACAGGATGGAGATCTGGCTGATCTGACACTTTGCTCAGAAGCTTCATCCAACAGAGGCAAAGACCGCTGTTGTACAGATTCTCCCGAGCTGTAACATAAGTTGAAGCCAAGTCTTCATTTCATCCTTCCCTTTGTTTGATTCCTTTTGTTAATTTCAGCCTGTCTCGGGGGTGAAATTATGCAAATTCATATGTCCTCTCCCATTTTTCCGGAAGTTTTAGTTTCTCTCTTTTCAGGTCCAACTAGCAATAAAATGTTTCCTACATTTCCAAGATGTTCTTTCATTCTGTCGTTTTTGTTCATAGTTGAACACACAGATGGTTGGCAAATTCAAAGGTCCAATTTCCTTCCAATCGAGGATTCAGATTTAACAATTTGTTACACTTAATGATTTCCATATTTTTCTCAATTGTATTTTTTTAATTTTTTAATTTTATTTTTTATAAACATATATTTTTATCCCCAGGGGTACAGGTCTATGAATCGCCAGGTTTACACACTTCACAGCACTCACCATAGCACATACCCTCCCCAATGTCCATAACCCCACCCCCCCTCTCCCAACACCCCTCCCCCCATTAACCCTCAGGTTGTTTTGTGAGATTAAGAGTCACTTATGGTTTGTCTCCCTCCCAATCCCATCTTGTTTCATTTACTCTTCTCCTACCCCCTTAACCCCCCATGTTGCATCTCCTCTCCCTCATATCAGGGAGATCATATGATAGTTGTCTTTCTCTGATTAACTTATTTCGCTAAGCATGATACCCTCTAGTTCCATCCACGTCGTCGCAAATGGCAAGATTTCATTTCTTTTGATGGCTGCATAGTATTCCATTGTGTATATATACCACTTCTTCTTTATCCATTCGTCTATAGATGGACATCTAGGTTCTTTCCATAGTTTGGCTATTGTAGACATTGCTGCTATAAACATTCGGGTGCACGTGCCCCTTCGGATCACTACGTTTGTATCTTTAGGGTAAATACCCAGCAGTGCAATTGCTGGGTCATAGGGTAGTTCTATTTTCAACATTTTAAGGAACCTCCATGCTGTTTTCCAGAGTGGTTGCACCAGCTTGCATTCCCACCAACAGTGTAGGAGGGTTCCCCTTTCTCCGCATCCTCGCCAGCATCTGTCATTTCCTGACTTGTTAATTTTAGCCATTTTGACTGGTGTGAGGTGATATCTCATTGTGGTTTTGATTTGTATTTCCCTGATGCCGAGTGATGTGGAGCACTTTTTCATGTGTCTGTTGGCCATCTGGATGTCTTCTTCGCAGAAATGTCTGTTCATGTCCTCTGCCCATTTCTTGATTGGATTATTTGTTCTTTGGGTGTTGAGTTTGCTAAGTTCTTTATAGATTTTGGACACTAGCCCTTTGTCTGATATGTCATTTGCAAATATCTTCTCCCATTCTGTCAGTTGTCTTTTGGTTTTGTTAACTGTTTCCTTTGCTGTGGAAAAGCTTTTGATCTTGATAAAATCCCAGTAGTTCATTTTTGCCCTTGCTTCCCTTGCCTTTGGCGATGTTCCTAGGAAGATGTTGCTGCGGCTGAGGTCAAAGAGGTTGCTGCCTGGGTTCTCCTCAAGGATTTTGATGGATTCCTTTCTCACATTGAGATCCTTCATCCATTTTCAGTCTATTTTCGTGTGTGGTGTAAGGAAATGATCCAATGTCATTTTTCTGCATGTGGCTGTCCAATTTTCCCAACACCATTTATTGAAGAGGCTGTCTTTTTTCCATTGGACATTCTTTCCTGCTTTGTCGAAGATTAGTTGACCATAGAGTTGAGGGTCTATTTCTGGGCTCTCTATTCTGTTCCATTGATCTATGTGTCTGTTTTTGTGCCAGTACCATGCTGTCTTGATGATGACAGCTTTGTAATAGAGCTTGAAGTCCGGAATTGTGATGCCACCAACTTTGGCTTTCTTTTTCAATATTGCTTTGGCTATTCGAGGTCTTTTCTGGTTCCACATAAATTTTAGGATTATTTGTTCCATTTCTTTGAAAAAAATGGATGGTACTTTGATAGGAATTGCATTAAATGTGTAGATTGCTTTAGGTAGCATAGACATTTTCACAATATTTATTCTTCCAATCCAGGAGCATGGAACATTTTTCCATTTCTTTGTGTCTTCCTCAATTTCTTTCATGAGTACTTTATAGTTTTCTGTGTATAGATTCTTAGTCTCTTTGGTTAGGTTTATCCCTAGGTATCTTATAGTTTTGGGTGCAATTGTAAATGGGATTGACTCCTTAATTTCTCTTTCTTCTGTCTTGTTGTTGGTGTAGAGAAATGCAACTGATTTCTGTGCATTGATTTTATATCCTGACACTTTAGTGAATTCCTGTACAAGTTCTAGCAGTTTTGGAGTGGAGTCTTTTGGGTTTTCCACATAGAGTATCATATCATCTGCAAAGAGTGATAGTTTGACTTCTTCTTTGCCAATTTGGATGCCTTTAATTTCCTTTTGGTGTCTGATTGCTGAGGCTAAGACTTCTAGTACTATGTTGAATAGCAGTGGTGATAACGGACATCCCTGCCGTGTTCCTGACCTTAGCGGAAAAGCTTTCAGTTTTTCTCCATTGAGAATGATATTTGCGGTGGGTTTTTCATAGATGGCTTTGATAATATTGAGGTATGTGCCCTCTATCCCTACACTTTGAAGAGTTTTGATCAGGAAGGGATGCTGTGCTTTGTCAAATGCTTTTTCAGCATCTATGGAGAGTATCCTATGGTTCTTGTTCTTTCCTTTATTAATGTGTTGTATCACATTGATTGATTTGCGGATGTTGAACCAACCTTGCAGCCCTGGAATAAATCCCACTTGGTCGTGGTGAATAATCCTTTTAATGTACTGTTGAATCCTATTGGCTAGTATTTTGGTGAGAATTTTTGCATCTGTGTTCATCAAGGATACTGGTCTGTAGTTCTCTTTTTTGATGGGATCCTTGTCCGGTTTTGGGATCAAGGTGATGCTGGCCTCATAAAATGAGTTTGGAAGTTTTCCTTCCATTTCTATTTTTTGGAACAGTTTCAGGAGAATAGGAATTAGTTCTTCTTTAAATGTTTGGTTGAATTCCCCCAGGAAGCCGTCTGGCCCTGGGCTTTTGTTTGTTTGGAGATTTTTGATGATTGTTTCAATCTCCTTACTGGTTATGGGTCTGTTCAGGCTTTCTATTTCTTCCTGGTTCAGTTGTGGTAGTTTATATGTCTCTCGGAATGCATCCATTTCTTCCAGATTGTCCAATTTGTTGGCGTAGAGTTGCTCATAGTATGTTCTTATAATTGTCTCTATTTCTTTGGTGTTAGTTGTGATCTCTCCTCTTTCATTCATGATTTTATTTATTTGGGTCCTTTCTCTTTTCTTTTTGATAAGTCTGGCCAGGGGTTTATCAATCTTATTAATTCTTTCAAAGAACCAGCTCCTAGTTTCGTTGATTTGTTCTATTGTTTTTTTGGTTTCTATTTCATTGATTTCTGCTCTGATCTTTATGATTTCTCTTCTCCTGCTGGGTTTAGGGTTTCTTTCTTGTTCTTTCTCCAGCTCCTTTAGGTGTAGGGTTAGGTTGTGTATTTGAGACCTTTCTTGTTTCTTGCGAAAGGCTTGTACCGCTATATATTTTCCTCTCAGGACTGCCTTTGTTGTGTCCCACAGATTTTGAACCGTTGTGTTTTCATTATCATTTGTTTCCATGAATTTTTTCAATTCTTCTTTAATTTCCTGGTTGACCCATTCATTCTTTAGAAGGATGCTGTTTAGTCTCCATGTATTTGGGTTCTTTCCAAATTTCCTCTTGTGATTGAGTTCTAGCTTCAGAGCATTGTGGTCTGAAAATATGCAGGGAATGATTCCAATCTTTTGATAATGGTTGAGACCTGATTTAGGACCGAGAATGTGATCTATTCTGGAGAATGTTCCATGTGCACTAGAGAAGAATGTGTATTCTGTTGCTTTGGGATGAAATGTTCTGAATATATCTGTGATGTCCATCTGGTCCAGTGTGTCATTTAAGGCCTTTATTTCCTTGTTGATCTTTTGCTTGGATGATCTGTCCATTTCAGTGAGGGGAGTGTTAATGTCCCCTACGATTATTGTATTATTGTCAATGTGTTTCTTTGATTTTGTTATTAATTGGTTTATATCGTTGGCTGCTCCCACGTTAGGGGCATAGATATTTAAAATTGTTAGATCTTCTTGTTGGACAGTTCCTTTGAGTATGATATAGTGTCCTTCCTCATCTCTTATTATAGTCTTTGGCTTAAAATCTAATTGATCTGATATAAGGATTGCCACTCCTGCTTTCTTCTGATGTCCATTAGCATGGTAAATTCTTTTCCAACCCCTCACTTTAAATCTGGAGGTGTCTTCGGGTCTAAAATGAGTTTCTTGTAGGCAACATATAGATGGGTTTTGTTTTTTTATCCATTCTGATACCCTGTGTCTTTTGATTGGGACATTTAGCCCATTAACATTCAGGGTAACTATTGAGAGATATGAATTTAGTGCCATTGTATTGCCTGTAAGGTGACTGTTATTGTATATTGTCTCTGTTCCTTTCTGATCTACTACTTTTAGGGTCTCTCTTTGCTTAGAGGACCCCTTTCAATATTTCCTGTAGAGCTGGTTTGGTATTTGCAAATTCTTTCAGTTTTTGTTTGTCCTGGAAGCTTTTAATCTCTCCTTCTATTTTCAATGATAGCCTAGCTGGATATAGTATTCTTGGCTGCATGTTTTTCTCGTTTAGTACTCTGAATATATCATGCCAGCTCTTTCTGGCCTGCCAGGTCTCTGTGGATAAGTCTGCTGCCAATCTAATATTTTTACCATTGTATGTTACAGACTTCTTTTCCCGGGCTGCTTTCAGGATCTTCTCTTTGTCACTAAGACTTGTAAATTTTACTATTAGGTGATGGGGTGTGGACCTATTCTTATTGATTTTGAGGGGGCTTCTCTGACTCTCCTGTATTTTGATGATTGTTCCCTTTGCCATATTGGGGAAATTCTCTCCAATAATTCTCTCCAATATACCTTCTGCTCCCCTCTCTGTTTCCTCTTCTTCTGGAATCCCAATTATTCTAATGTTGTTTCATCTTATGGTGTCACTTATCTCTCGAATTCTCCCCTCATGGTCCAGTAGCTGTTTGTCCCTCTTTTGCTCAGCTTCTTTATTCTCTGTAATTTGGTCTTCTATATTGCTAATTCTTTCTTCTGCTTCATTTATCCTAGCAGTGAGAGCCTCCATTTTTTATTGCACCTCATTAATAGCTTTTTTGATTTCAACTTGGTTAGATTTTAATTCTCTTATTTCTCCAGAAAGGGCTTTTATATCTCCTGAGAGGGTTTCTCTAATATCTTCCATGCCTTTTTTGAGCCCAGCTAGAACCTTGAGAATCATCATTCTGAACTCTAGATCTGACATATTACCTATGTCTGTATTGATTAGGTCCCTAGCCTTTGGTATTGCCTCTTGTTCTTTTTTTTGTGGTGAATTTTTCTGCCTTGTCATTTTGTCCAGATAAGAGTATATGAAGGAGCAAGTAAAATACTAAAAGGGTGGCAACAACCCCAGCAAAATATGCTTTATCCAAATCAGAAGAGATCCCAAATCATGAGGGGGGAGAAAGGGGATAAAAAGAGGTAGATAAAGAAAAAAAAAAAAAAAACAAAAAAAAAAAAAAAAACAAAAAAAAAAAAATAGAAAAAGGAAAAAAAATATATATATATTAGATAAACTAGTTAAAAAACGTTAAAAAAGAAAAGGGTAACAGTTAAAAAAATTTAGCAGAAGAAGAGAAAAAAATTGAAAAAAAAAATTAAATTAACTGCGAGGCTAAAGAATCATGGGGAGAAAGCCATGAGTTCCATGCTTTGCTTTCTCCTCCTCTGGAATTCTGCTGCTCTCCTTGGTATTGAAACTGCAGTTCTTGGTAGGTGAACTTGGTCCTGGCTGGGTTTCTTGTTGATCTTCTGGGGGAGGGGCCTGTTGTAGTGATTCTCAAGTGTCTTTGCCCCAGGCGGAGTTGCACCGCCCTTACCTGGGCCGGTCTGAGTAATCTGATCGGGTTTGCTTTCGGGAGCTTTTGTTCCCTGAGCGCTTTCCGTAGAGTTCCGGAGGACGGGAATGAAGATGGCGGCCTCCTGGTCTCCGGCCCGGAGGAGCCGAGAGCCCGGGGCCCCACTCCTCAGTGCGCCCTCAGAGAACAGCGCCCAATTACTCCCGTCACCCTGGCCTCAGGCCACGCTCCGAGCTGACCGAGCCTGCGACCGGTTCAAGGTAACCCCGAGCTGAGAGTCACTCCTCGGCTCTGTCTCTGTAGCCGGCTTCCCCGTTCTAATACCTGTAAGCTCTGCGACACTCAGATACCCCCGATCCTTCTGTGACCCTGCGGGACCTGAGGCCACGCTGACCCCGCGTGGGCTTCACCCCAGTTAAGCCTCTGGAGCGATGTCCCTCAGCGGAGCAGACTTTTAAAAGTCTTGTTTCATGCTCCGTTGTTCCGCTGCTTGCCAGGAGCTGGCCCCTCCCCCCGCGGTCTATCTTCCCGTCGCTTTGGATTCACTTCTCCGCCAGTCCTACCTTTCAGTAAGTGGTTGATTTTCTGCTTCTAGAATTGCTGTTCTTCTTCTCTTCGATCTCCCGTTGGATTTGTAGGTGTTTGCAATCTTTAGATAAGCTATCTAGCTGATCTCCCGCTACCTGAAGTAGTCTCAGCCTGCTACTTCTCCGCCATCTTGACTCCTCCCTCCATTTTTTTCTCAATTGTATTAAAGTCATATGCTTCTTTTCACTACTATCAACATATTCATTTTTCTACTTTGTTTATGAAAATAGTAAATAAGAGCAAAATGTTATAAAAGAGAATTTTCCAACAATTTTAGAAAGAAAGCTTTTTCAAATGAATGTTATCCTAAAGAACCATTAACCCAGATGATCTGAGAGGAAATATAGACATCATAGTGGATAAGATCACAGATCCTGAAGCCAGTTTTCATCTTTCACTTATTAACTGTGTAAACTTGGGTAACATATTTAGCTTCTCTGTTTCTTAGTTTCTTTATATGTGAAGCAGGAGTGATAATAGACAGTAATAACTCAGTGGAGTTAGGATCAATGAGTTAGTGTATGTCAGGCACTAAGAACAGTACTCTGCTCATAGTAAGAGCTGTGTCATGGTTTACTGTTGTCATTACCCCAATTCCAATAATTAGCAGAAATAAAAGTAAAGTTACTTTGGTTGATGTCAAGACTTTAAGAATTTATTTTCTTTTGGTGAGAATAAAGTTTTAACTTTTTTTCCCCTTTCTTTCTCTTTTTACTTCCAAATAGTTAACTCTTATCCTTGTAGTATGTATTAAAAATTTATTTATTTAGGATTTTATTTATTTATTTGACAGAGAGAGAGAGATCACAAATAGGCAGAGAGGCAGGCAGAGGGGGAGGGGGAAAGCAGGCTCCTTGCTGAGCAGAGAGCCCGATGCAGGACCCTGAGATCATGACCTGAGCCAAGGCAGAGGCTTAACCCACTGAGCCACCCAGGTGCCCCTTAATCTTGGATTTTAATAGCATTTCTCCCTCGAAACATTCTCAGTATACTCCTCTCCCCACCACCAGTTTTGGATTGAGAAAGAGTTGCCTCTTTGAACTCTATGAATCTCTGAGCTTGTGAACTCTTTGCCCCCATTAATTCTGTGCTTACAAACTGATTATTTTCTGAAATTGTCTTTTGCTTATGTTACTTTACTAAACAGAGGTTGCAGCAACTATCACACATGCTACCAACATTTTGTCTTCTGTCCTTGCCTCCTAGAGACACAAGTTTGTCAGGAACATGTTCTGCCTTCCGAGAACTACAGGTGGCAATTTATCCAACGTTCAATCTCTGCATAAGGCGGACCACCATTTTTTCAGTCTCCAGTACTAGTTTCCTCAAATCCTACCCTTCAACCTTAATACAGTGATACAGATGTAAGGACTAAGGGTCGTGGCTGTATCCCACTACTGTTACTCATTTATATCAATAAAGGTAGAGTAGGTTATGCTGTGGTAGCAAACAGCCTCCATGCTCTAACTAGAAAAAGCTTTATTTCTTGCTCATCTCCCATGTCCACCACAGGTCAGCTGGGGTTCTTTGCATTACCCTTGCTCACGCTCCATGCTGCTGGGCAGCCATCATCAGGAGTGTTTCTAGTGCCTGTGAAGGAGGGAAAAAGAACATGGCATATTCACACTAGCTCTCACAAACACAAAGGGAAATAACCACCCATCATTCCACGAGTCAAAGCAAATTACATGGCTACACTTAACTTCAACAGGATCAAGAATTGAAATAAATGCATGCTATCTGAGAATAGAACTAGAATTCTCAAATTCATCTTCTTTCTCTCACTCTTTTTCTCCCTTTCCTCTCTCCTTTTTCTTTTTCTCTCTCTCTGCCCCGCCTTTGAACTGTATACCATTTACTTATGTGTAATAATTTGATGGAATATTTTACTGCAGTGATTTCCCATCTGTGTTCTTCCAAATCATAGTGTGGTCTCGGGAACTGGGGTAGGGGATATGGAAAAGGAGGTTCTGGGCATGAAGGGCTTTGCCCCCAAATTCAGCTCATATAGACTACCTATGATAGCTTTCCTTTTAGACACAATCCTTTAAGAATGAATTCCAGATGTTTCATGTGTGTTTATTATTCTGGTCTTTTCTTCCTGGTTAACGTCAGTTTACTGGTATAAGTGCAATGAACCGCAGGTGACTGACCCGCCTAAATACTACTTCTGGGCACTGCAGTGATGGGTTAATATTTTCTTGCATTCATCTGCATTTTTCTGGGACCTCTGGATTAGGCAGTGTTGAATCTTCATAATAGTAAATCCTTGACAATTTTATGATGAGAACACGTTAATGAATAAAATATAAAATACGTAGAAATTGAGTCACTCTAGACTCCTCTCTATCTCTGAAAATTAGAAAATAATAGCTTTGTGAAATGGCTTAAAAGAGGTGAAGGAAGAAGCATTTAGACCCGAAATTACTTCCAAATTAAGCTCGAGATACAAATATTGGAGTAGGATCACAGAAATTCCATCTGGAGACTAGAGCTCGGATATCTTACATTTATACCAGTGGACTGGCTATGGTCATGTTTTGTGTAAATATAAACGGAATTCTTGCAGCAGGCAGGTCAGTGTATTTGCTGATGCATAACGAGGGTACTCAAACTTAGACTGTTTATCCCCTCGAGTCTCATTAAACTAAATATACTTGCCTTAAGCCACCTGCCTTTGGGCAGTTGCAATGGAAATAAAATCAAATTCACTTCCCATCTTGATAAATTGGCATTAACTACTACTTTATCTGAAATAGGCTTGATAATTAGTGTCTCTGATTACATGGAGAAAACTGTTGAATCTTTTAGAATGCTTTAAAAAAATGCAGGCTTTCTAAATTTGCTGCAGTTGAGGGAGGAGATTTGAAAGCCCTGAGCCAGTCATGACTGTGATGAGCGTCATTAAAATAGCAATCTTTTTTTGGTAACTCATCTTGTCCCAAGTAAGTGTGATTTAAGAATATGGGAACACCTGTTCTGGGGTGGCAATTTTTACCTCATGGCTCCAATATCCACAAGAGGCTTGTGAGTGGGGGAGAAGGATATGGATATTAAGAGTAAGATGTCTAAATGAAGAATTATGAGAAGGGATCCTTAGGAAATGGACTGCCACAGGACCGTGGTCCAGCTCTATGTCTAGTTTATCCGTCACCAGCTGAAAATAGCTCACTTCAGTTATATCTCGGTCAATAATTATTGATCATGCACCGTGAGCTAAATGCCATGTGGGCGCTGGGGCACCTGTCTCTCTCAATGCGGTGAGCAGCTCTTACCCACTTGGGTCTTCTCAGGTTGCCAGGAGGCAGACAGAAAGCAGAGCCAAGCCCTTGCTTGCCCTAGGGTTCCACAAAATTCTCTCTCCCGGTCTCTCATCTACTACCTCAGGTAGAATTTCTGTTTAGACTGTAGAGAACGCTTCTTGCAGGTTTCCTAAAGCTTTGTTCAACAACACATCAATTGTCCTGAGGCTTAGAGTTATGTTGAGAGACTGGCCAGAAAATTCTATTTTCCTGACCACCACACACCTCCATGCCTTGGAGGAAATATGACCACAAGGGGGCATCAAGAAGACTGGGGAAAGAAAGAATTGGCAAGTTCCTTGAATGGAGAGAGAAAGTAAAGGAAAAAAATAACAGTAGGGGAAAATAAAATCAAAATACCATAAAACACCTCACACAGATTGTTTTGTCAAAGTAGAGTTAATGATAGTGTAATGAGCTAGTATTTCTTAAGAGCTTACTTTGTTCCTGGCTACTGTGAGGAAATGCCATAGGTAGAGTGTTTGAGTAAACCTTCCCTCAGTCCCATAGGTAGAGAGTGCCTGTACTACCCGGTCCTAGTGTATGGCAGAGCAGGGCCTGGAATGAAAGTCCTCCTGATTCCAGAGCCCTGCCCCAGCCCCAGGGGTGGCTTTGGTCTCTGAATTTGTGGTTCCACTATGATGGGACACATGGACCTTGTTCTGAAAGAAATATGGAGACTTTGGCAGGTTTCAAGAGTGTCTGTGGTATGGAAAGACTCTGATAATCTCTGTGGTGAATGTATGGATAGAGGTCTAGAAAATGTTGAGGTGAGACATGAGATCCATTATCTCAGCAGCCCATGTATTGGTCAGTACCTGAACAGGGATATGATGAAGGTGCCTGAAAAAAGTGGATTAATTTAAAATATGTTCATAATGCAAAAACTAAAGGATCTGGTGATTTGTTTGATTTGTGGGCTGAGGGAGAGGGAGAGATTGAATATTTCCAAGACTATGGCCCTCCCAGAAAAACATAGATAGGAAATCCGATTTAATTGGATATGGCAGAGTTTTGGAAGTACTCACATTCAATCTTATAGATTAGAGCACTCTGCCTGAAGAATCTTTAATCTCTCTCTTGGGTGGCTGACCATACTGTCACAACACTAGGTCATGTGAATCTGAAGGACTGGGACACTAGTAGGGAATTCTATAGACGCAGGCCTAGCACACTTTTCTGGTTTACTCCGTTGTGATGCTTGCTGTATTGGGGGATTTTACAGACTTCTTTAACTGTGAGAGCAAAGCTTAGACTACTCTCTTCCCGAGAGATTATTTCTTGAGCTACAAGAAAAGAAGGGATCAAGGAAGAGATAGTCTTTAATCTTGATTTTGTATATGGTGAAATTTTCTATTTGCTTTTTTCCTTGTTACTTTATAATATTTCTGTTAGAAAATAATGATGCTCATTTCTCAGAGTCCCCAAAAGGAAAGGACAAGTGATTGGATGTCATTCTTTTCAATCATCAGGGTATAAAAGAGGGAGATCAGTAGTGAACTGGAACAGGTTTATAGGGCCTGCCTGGAGACAAACATTTTTTGCTCAGACCAAACTAAGGTGGGGCAGAGGGTGTAGTTTTCTTAGATGACTGCCTGGCCTTTACCAACTGGGTGTGATAACATTTGATTATTACATAATATTATTTTAAGGAATATTGAATAAACCTTTCTGGAACATCTTTTTTTTTTTATGATTTCTTCTACTATTGTGAACTTTGCAGTCATTGACTAATAAAAATGATCTACTAATTCTTTTGAAAAAGGCAGACTCCTGTTTGATGTGACAACAAGAACAGGGCTAGGGACAATGGGCTAAAGTCGAAAGGAAGAACTAATTAAATGGCCGTTCTGAATGCAGTGGAGACGACTCCAACAGAAGGCTATCCATTTTGTTTTCTGTTATCTGAAGTCTGAATAAATCCCACTTCTGCCATTTTATTAAGAGGTAACCAGAACTGTGGCAAGAGAAACTGCCAGCACTGTGCGTTATGTATTTACGCTTCTTTGGGTATTTTGTTCTATAAACTAAAGTAAGATTGAAGAAGCTTTGTATATTTTGCTTTTCCCATAATACGAGCTAAAATAAGAATTATGAAGTGGGTGTCATAATGAAAATGGAGTCTGCAGTGTTCTCATGAGAAAAATGTAGGATCGTAATGTGTAAACCAGGGCAATGGATAACGTATCTCCCTACTTCAGGCGTCTATATGGTGGTGAACTGAAAATGCTTATGAAAACCTCTTCAGTTTGAAAAGTCAGTGTAGGAAAACCCCACAGGAATAGAACAGGCTTTGCTTTTTACTATATTGTTTTTATCAGTCTTCTAATCATGAAAATAGTAAGTTTATTCTGAAGCCTAGGAATGTAGAATTTTTGAGATGAAGAGGCAGTGCTTTCACTTATTAACTTCCCATTTTATTAAAATTGTGGGGGATTAACATTTTTAGTAATTGGGTCCTTTCGGGCTTGTATTTACGTGCTAGTTTTCATTCATCCCCTGCCTCTGCAAGAACAGTGAAGAAAATGTTTTAGGGCTATTTTTAGATGGAAAATCTGAGACGTAGGAAAAGGTAAAATGTCTTGCCGCAAGCCAGGGATGCTGGTAAACTAAGTAAGATATATTTGTTGTTAAATTGTTGCATATTATTTCATGGCGTAGATGTATCAAAGCTCAGATAACCAGTCCCTATCTTTAGACACCTTGATTGTTTTCAATTTTTTTTTTTTAAAGATTTTATTTATTTATTTGACAGAGAGAGAGAGAGCACAAGCAGGCAGAGAGGCAGGCAGAGGGAGAGGGAGAAACAGGCTCCTGGCTGAGCAGAGAGTCTGATGTGGGGCTTAGTGCGACCATGACCTGAGCTGGAGGCAGACACTTAATTGACGGAGCCACCCAGGCACCCTTGTTTTCAATTTCTTATAGATACTAAAATAGAAATCTTTATGAATGTCTATTTTGGGCCTTTAGAGAAACGGCTTCCTTTAGAATGTTTTCCTGCAAAAAATTCTGAAATTAAAACACAAATTTGAAGGCATCTCACAATTGTTTGAACACAGCCCTATTGAAGTCTTTGCATTGTGTATAAAGTATAGAGTCTCTCTCTGCCAGACCGTGTCCTAGGCTGTGATTTTATTACCGTCTTGTTTGTATTTCTGACATGGCACAGTGTTTGGGACACGGTGGGCCCTCAGGAACTGTGGAATAGCAACTAATGTTTATTGCTTTTTGAAGTTCTTGGTTACAAACTAGAGTGGCATCATTGTGTCATCTCCTGGGAAACATTACTCTCTTTATACCTTTTTGGATATAAAATATCAAATGTTTTGTTTCAACTGTAAACCGATGTTAAATATGAAAGCAGAGATTTTTTGCTAATTGAAATGGTAATCAAAAGAGTTATGTTTATTGAAAACATTCCACATGTTAAGTTTCATCTCATCACTGTAATTAAGACCACTTCATTACTTCTATTCAAATTCTTCATTTTCTTTGCCCTCGTGGCCTTTCACTTTTTTGGAATAAACATTTCTTCCAGCTACGTATTTGAGAAATAGTGCATTTGTTGTCAAGATTTATATTTGGAGGGTTTTACAACTAATTTAGCAGTTAGAAAATAATGTCTTATTACGGAGCAACAACAAAAAGAACAGATTGACTAATTGGAGACATACAGAAGAAGGAGTGAAAGGTATTGCATTACCTTGCTGTGGAGTGCAACATTCACCCAAAGTTTCAGTGTTATCTTTGATTACCCAGGAGAGATTAAATGTAGTAGCTTTTTTTACTGTCCTATTTTTCCGCTGTCAATACCTTTTTTTAGTGCTAGGAATTTTCTAGTTAAATCCAAAAAAAAATCACAGCCAAGACTTCTATCAGAGCATGTTTCTAGGAATTTTGTGGTTTCAGGTCTCACATTCAAGCCTTTAATCCATTTTAAGTTTATTTTTATGTATGGTGTAACATAGCGTTCCAGTTTCATTCTTCGGCATGTGGGCTGTCCAGTTTTTCTACCATCATTTATTGAAGAGACTGTTCTTTTCTCACTGTATATTCTTGCTTCCTTTGTTATAAATTAATTGACCATATGTGTGTGGGTTATTTTTGGGATCTCTGCTTTGTTCCACTGAGCCTTGTGTCTGTTTTTATGCCAATGCCATACCATTTTGATTATTAGAGCTTTGTAATGTAGTTTGAATCAGAGAATGTGATATTTCTGGCTTTTTTTTTTTCAAGACTGTTTTAGCTATTTGGGGTCTTTATTGTCACATACAAATTGTAGGATTGTTCTATTTCTGTGAAAAATACCATTAGAATTTTGATAGGGATTGCACAGAATCTGTATATTGCTTTGGAGATTATGGACATTTTAACGATATTAATGCTTCCATTACATTAGCATGGGATATTTGTCCATTTATTCATGCAGTCTTCATTTTTTCTCATTAATGTCTTACATTAATTAATTTTCTCATTAATTAATAATAGTCTCATTAATGTCTCATTAATGTCTTACTTTTTCTCATTAATGTTTCAATGTACAAGTCTTTATTCTGTTTGGCTAAATTTAATCCTACGTATTTTATTCTTCTGGTGCAATTTTATTTTATTATTTTATTTTATTTTTATTTTTTATTTTTTTAAATTTTTTTTTCTTTTAAGATTTTATTTATTTACTTGACAGACAGAGATCACAAGTAGGCAGAGAGACAGGCAGAGAGAGAGGGGGAAGCAGGCTCTCCGCTGAGCAGGGAGCCCGATGCAGGGCTCGATCCCAGGACCCTGACATCATGACCCGAGCCGAAGGCAGAGGCTTAACCCACTGAGCCACCCAGGTGCCCCATCTGGTGCAATTTTAAATGAGACTATTTTCTTAATTTCTCTTTTTGATAGTTATTTTTTAATGTATAGAAATGCAATAGATTTTATCTGTTCTCTCTTAATAATCATTTGGGCTGCTTCAACAGTGTTGACTGGTATGAGTAAGTTTACTACAAGTATTCTTAGATAAATCTCTTTGTGAGCATATGTTTACATACTTCTTGCATATATACTGAGAATTGGAATCTAGCATAGATTTATGTTTAACTCTTAAGAACTCACCAAAGAAGTTTCTAGTGTGGTTATACCATTATCTAGTCTTTGCTGCAATATTTAGGAGTTCTGGTTCCTCTGTAGTGTAGTTTGGTTATTATCAGTCTTTTTAAAAATTCTTAACCATGTTAGTGATTGTGAAGTGGTTTTTCATTATAGTTTAAATTTGCATTTCCCAAATGACTAATGATGTTAAGTGTGTTTTCATGTACTTTTTGGCTGCTCATATCTCTCTTTTAAAATATCCACTTAAAAATAAAATAAAATAAAATATCCACTTAAGGGTGCCTAGGTGACTCAGTCTGCCTTCAGTTCAGGTCATGAGCCCAATGTCCTGGGATCTTGTCCTGCATCAGGCTACCTACTCAGTGGGGAGTCTGCTTTTTCTCTCCCTCTCCCTCCCCCCTTGCTCAGCTCTCTCTCTCTGTCAGATGAATAAGTAAAATCCTTAAGAAAAAAATATCCACTCAATTCTTTGCTTAATCTTCTAATTAGTATTTTTTTTAAAGAGTTTCATATATATTCTGTATATACAATATAACAGATACATAGTGGTGCAAATATTCAGTCTGTGGTTCATGTCTTAATATTCTTAACAATATTATTTGATGATCAGAGTATTTTAATTTTGTATGAAGTCTAATTTATTATTTGTGTGTGTGTGTGGTTAGTATGTTTCATGTTCACTTTATGAAGACTGCCTTACTCCAAGGTCAGGAAGATGTTCTACCTTATTTTCTTCTAAAAGCATATGGGTTTTCTGTTAATGAAAATGATATATCTCAAATTATTTTCTGTGAATGCTGTGAGGAAGTGGTGTAGATTTGTTTTTATTTCCTATAGATTTATCGAGTTGTCACACAATCATTTGTTAAAAAGACTTTCCTTTCCTTACTGGATTTACTCGGTCCCTTTATTAAAAATGAGTTGAGCAGTGATTCTATTTCTAGAATCTGTAGTCTGTTCTTATGACACAGTTTTCTATGCTAATGTCAATACCAGCCTGTCTTAATTACTGTATCTTTATAGTAAATCTTTAATTCAGATAGTGTGATCCTCCAACTCTGTTTTTCTTTTTAAAGATCACTTGGCTATTCTGTACTCTTGCATTTCTACATGAATTTTAGAATCAGTTTATCTTTTTCTTCTGGATTGCCTACTGGAATATTGAGAGTGGTTGTACTGAATTTATATACCATTTTGGGGCAGGGGGACATCTTAACAATACTGAGTCCTCCAATCCATGAACATAGTTTTAGTTTTTAATTTCTTCATCCATGTTTGTAATTTTCAGTATAGATATTTTGCACATATTTTCTTAGGTATTCTTTTAGATTGTGATGTTTTGATAGTATTCTAAAAAGATTTTATTCCTAAAATTTATTTTCCAAATATTTGTTGCTAGTATATGGAAACACAACTAATTTCATATATTCTGTATTCTATGATCTTACTAAATCCACATAGTAGTTTTTATAGATTCCTTAAGGTTTTCTATGTAAATGATCATGTTATATGCAAAAAAAAAAAAACAACAAAAAACAAAAAAACAGATTTAGTTCTTCTTTTTCCAACTTTATGTCTTATTATTTTTTGGTCCTCTCATCACACAGGTTAGGACTCTTACTACACACTGTTTGACAGAACTGATGAGAGTGAACATAACTTGTATTTAGTGACAGTGAAATATAATATTAGCGGTAGGTTTTTTCATTGATGCCTCTTGTAGTATGGAGAAAATTTTCATATATTTCTAGTTTGCTGAGAGCTTTTAACATTTATCAGTGTGATTATAAGTTTTTTCTGTTTACTTATTTATTTTTATTTTAACGTTCCCCCATACGACACAACCTTTGACAAAACCTTTCAGCTCTCAACTCCCTGGCAGCCATCTCTGCTATGGTGTGTGGAGTACAGCCCTGCAAATATCCAGCTGAGCCCCAGGTTAGTATCTGCAGTGGATACCCACACATACTTTGCCTCTCTCATCCTGCACAGCTCCTCCTCTCCGGTGTCCTGCCTTGCAAATTCCAGCCCCTTCCGTATTTTGGAACTTTTTCGTCTACCTCCTCAGCTTTGGAAGACACCGACTCTGCTTGGATTGGTGACAGCAAAATGCCCTGAGGCAGACAGATGAAGCAATCTTGGGGTTCACTGCATGTGTTTCCTTCTCTCCAGGATCACAGTCCTGTTCCGTATGTTGCCCAGTGCCTTTTAAGGATATAACCATTAGTGGAAGAGAGTGTAAACGTGAAAGAGTAGAGAAGAGTAAAATGGATCCCACACATTAAAAAAAAAATGTGAGCATATGGAAAAATGTAATGTTTAGTTGACTTTTTATAGTATGAGGCACACAAGGGCCTGTTGAAATTTATAAAAGTTGAACTTGATCATCTCAGTGTTGTCTAGTAATTTTAAAATAGCAGAGTTTCATCCCATGTGGTTTTTCATAGTAACATTTTACTATGCATATAACTTAGTGTAGGAAAAATTAATACTGGTCTTAAGCAGAAGTAAATAAACATGGTTCTAAGGAGTTGCAAACACAATTTAAAATGTTGAAGTTCAGTTTTCTCATCTGTTAAGTGAAGATACCATTATTTGACTTTCAAGATTGTTGTGAGTATTCCAGATAATGTCTGTAAATCCCTCAGCCTCATGCTTTGTCTGGAATTTAGCACGAGACCATTAGGTGATGTGGATGATAATAATGGTAATGAAACCATAAGTCCTTTATCTTATAAGCTGAAAACACAGTGAACTTTCTGGCAGTATCTGCTCTCAGGAAGGGTCAGTAACTTATTTACAGTTTTCCTGGCACTGCATAAGAACAGGCTGGTAAAAATGCTATCTGGATGAGATCCATGGAAATCTGTTTAACTCTGCTCCTGGCCTATTTAATCAATTCATCATGGAAAGTGCTTTATGGAAAGCAGTGAGTGCTGCCATTGCACAATTCTTCTTTCATATTTTGATACCATAAATGTCACATCTTTGATGACTTTAAAAAGTAATCTTTATGGGAAATGCATTGCTTAATATACAGGACCGAAGAAGTACCCCCTTCTCCCCCAAACAAGCACATTTATGGCAAAGAAAAAAAAAAATTCTCTTTCTCTCTCTAAACAATAAGGCAACAAAATCAAAGCTGAGGAATGAATATTTCTAGAGTAGTGAGGTAATTAGAACAATTAGAAGCAAATGCAGAGTAATTGCAGTGCATTCTTCTTTTAGCTATTTATACAATGAAAGTTCTAGGGCAAGAACGATCCTTTAGATTTGCTAGCTTCAGCCCTGGGTACAACAGTGTTAGTCCCACAAAAAAAGGGTGGGGGGGGGTGCAAGTAAATTTGGTTAACCTTTCCAAAGAAAATTCACTAGGGAAGGGGCATGGTACTTATGTAGCTTAATAAATATCATGATTTCAGAACAAAAGGTGATTTTAGGCTATCCCACTGAAAAGTACGATTTACTACTTTGAAGCAAATTGCTTGTTTTTTTCTGAAATTCAGATTATTTGTCAGACCTTTGATGTATGATGCATCAGACAATAAGAAAATAAATGAAGATAAAACATTGTACATATCCGTATTTGTAGCTCTATCTATCATACATCTATCTATAATTTATATAGTAAAGTTTATATAACACATTCTTCAAAAAGGATTTCAAATAGACTACCAAAATAATCGTCAGTAGAACTAAATAAAAAAAAAATAACTGGCTAAAAATAAGTGAGTAATTCAAGGAAAAGGGAAAATGAAAGTAATACATTTTGTTTTGCTGGGGTTAAAGACTTAGGCGATGACTTTTTTTTTTTTTTTTCCTAATTTAGAAATACTTATGAATGAACCTTTTGGTTATGAAGTTTATTCAGAAGACTCACCTAAATACAAGACAATTGAAGAAAAAGAAAGAGAAAGAGAGTAATACCATGGCCTATGTGAGAAATAAAGAGCAGTCCATGGAAGAGATGGTATGAGGAGGGCCTGAAAAGGGAGGAAGTGAAGGGTGGGTGCCTGGTCAGGAGGAAAATAGCTCAAGCTCAATGAAAAGGACAAAGAATGAGCAGTGAGAACTTCTCTTTGAAGGGATGTCCCAAGTAACTTTAAAAACTGTGGAGTCTGATATTCTCTTTTGGGAATTACTCACTTGGAGCTACAAAGTAGGCCTCTGATTTATTTCCAGAGCTTGAGCAAATACCTACTAAATGCCACAACATTGCACTATTGATGCTTTGCTTGCAAAATTAAGGGAGAGTCACAGCATTTCTGCAAAGGATGAAATGAAATAGGCTCTGGAGGTAAGATGACAGGATGGAAACCAAATCTAGAGGTTCAGATGACTAGGAGAATGCAAGCCTTCATATCCCCCCACCCTGGGGCCATGATGGATATCCCAGGAAGGGTGTTTATTGAGCTTTCAACCATAAATGGAATGGTCTTGAGCTGTGTAGTTGGATTTTAAAGGTCTAGATAATCTGGAAGCCCTGGGGGTACCTAGGCATTATTGTATACATCACTTATTGTAACAATAAAAACAAAAGTAATACCAAAAAATAAGGAGCATTAATATTTTTAAAACTATACTTTTGGTTTCACTGAGGTTTAGAGAGACATTGTAAAAGACTGATTTTCAAGAAAAAGTAGATATTAATTTCTTTACATACAGTAGCTTAAGAAGATTATGTCATTTAAGGCAAATGAGTCAGACATACATAAGATTACTAGTTGGGTTACGAGTTGGATAGATCTAAATGGACACATGAGAAGCAGTTGAGGTAGGTTACTTCGATTAGGTTGCTTATCAGTTTTTCCTACAATGTCATTTATACTATTCAAGTTTTGGGCAAATAAAGAGGAAAAATGATTCCCTGCAGCTAGTTGTTTACATGGTTTTACATATATTATTTATGGGGGAAAAAATCCCATTGGATATAAACCAGTTTCACAGAAAAATAATACTGACTTATTAGGTTTGGGAAATCCAACTCAATGAGAAATTTTACCAGCTAAATAGGCTACATCATAAGCCTCCTTTCTAGCTGAGTCAAATTGGCCTAAAATGTGTTTTAAAAAATAGTTACTCTGCAGATGCTAAAGGTATATATTGTCTTCCAGAAAAAAATAAATAAATAAAACAAAAACAACAACAAGAACTTCAATATCTCAAATTGCTTTAAAATGTCATATGGCAATGAGGTCACATTATAAACAAATTCCTTGCCAACATTAATATTTTAACTTAGATATGCCCTATGAGAGAAGTAATCCAAGCCAGTAAATATTGGTTTTAATATTTATGAAAATGAATCTGGCTAAAGCAATAATTTTGATTTGCAAAAATATTCCCTTTTCACATTGATACTTCACCATATCAGCCAAATCCCATCTCAGCTTGTGTATTAGTCAAATAATAAGCTATGATCCAAATGTTAAAACATACCAACTGTCTCAAATTGATTATTTAGGTCATTAAGTGAAATAAATCAAATCTAAATGTCCTCTAAAAATACGAAACTCTTCAAAAATGTTATTTTTATAATGATTACTACCTGGTATAGAAGTTGTGAAAAAAAAAACCAAACCCCAAAAAACAGAAAAACAAACTTGACTGGTGGCAAGGAAGGGAAAATGTAAAATTTCAACTCATGTTTGGTGACAGAATGAACAGAGGCCTTAGTCAGGAATATGGGTTTATGTATCAGACAGATTAAAGTTCAGATCATATCTCTACTTGCTGAGCCTGTGGTGAAGTCATTAACTACATATGCTTCTGTTTCCTTATCTGAAAAATGAAGGCTAAATGGCCTTAGACCACCATCCATGTGGGAACAAGTAGAATACATGTGTGTGTGCGTGCATATATATAATGTGTGTGTGTGTGTGTGTGTGTGTGTGTGTGTTTAACATCTGACATTTACTCAGTGGACACTTAGAAAGAGGAGTATTTTTAATTCATAACCATAAAGCAGTATAACTTATTTGATATTTTTCCTTCTTTCTAATGAGATCTTTTTGTTGTTAATGATCATGACTTAGGTCTGGCTGACACATATAAGAGAAAAGGACTGCTATACATTTTGGTTCAGGTAAACTTCAGCTTTGTCTATGATGTTCAACTTTTATAGATAAATAAATAAGCCAGTACATTTATATACCATATATATGACATTATATCTATATGTATATCTATATTTATTTAATTGGCAGCATAAAAAGTAGAGTTTACTAAATCTGCCAAAACCTAACCTATTAATTTTAGGTGGTAACATATGGGTGACAGGCGGGGATACTCACCCCTATACAAACGAGGAAAGAGGTAACGTATGGGTGATTGTTACGTTACTTTTTGTTCTTTTTGAAATTAAAAAAAAAATTCCCAAAATTGAAATGCCACTGTTTAATTTTGTTTTTATGTATCTTACTGCTCCATATAACCAACAGTGGTTTTTTTTGTTGTTGTTGTTGTTTTTTAATTTTTTAATTTTTGTTATAAACATGTAATGTATTTTTATCCCCAGGGGTACAGGTCTGTGAATCACCAGGTTTACACACTTCACAGCACTCACCATAGCACATACCCTCCCCAATGTCCATAACCCCACTGCCCTCTCCCAACACCCCTCCCCCCAGCAACCCTCAGTTTGTTTTGTGACATTAAGAGTCACTTATGGTTTGTCTCCCTCCCAATCCCATCTTGTTTCATTTATTCTTTTCCTACCCCCCAAACCCCCACGTTGCATCTCCACTTCCTCATATCAGGGAGATCACATGATAGTTGTCTTTCTCCGATTGACTTATTTCACTAAGCATAATACCCTCTAGTTCCATCCACATCGTCGCAAATGACAAGATTTCATTTATTTAGATGGCTGCATAGTATTCCATTGTATATATATATATACATCTTCTTTATCCATTCATCTGTTGATGGACATCTAGGTTCTTTCCATAGTTTGGCTATTATGGACATTGCTGCTATAAACATTCAGGTGCACGTGCCCCTTCGGATCACTACGTTTGTATCTTTAGGGTAAATACCCAGCAGTGCAATTGCTGGGTCATAGGGTAGTTCTATTTTCAACATTTTGAGGAACCTCCATGCTGTTTTCCAGAGTGGTTGCACCAGCTTGCATTCCCACCAACAGTGTAGGAGGGTTCCCCTTTCTCTGCATCCTCGCCAGCATTTGTCATTTCCTGACTTGTTAATTTTAGCCATTCTGACTGGTGTGAGGTGGTATCTCATTGTGGTTTTGATTTGTATTTCTCTGATGCCAAGTGATGTGGAGCACTTTTTCATGTGTCTGTTGGCCATCTGGATGTCTTCTTTGCAGAAATGTCTGTTCATGTCCTCTGCCCATTTCTTGATTGGATTATTTGTTCTTTGGGTGTTGAGTTTGCTAAGTTCTTTATAGATTTTGGACACTAGCCCTTTGTCTGATATGTCATTTGCAAATATCTTCTCCCATTCTGTCAGTTGTCTTTTGGTTTTGTTAACTCTTTCCTTTGCTGTGCAAAAGCTTTTGATCTTGATGAAATCCCAATAGTTCATTTTTGCCTTGCTTCCCTTGCCTTTGATGATGTTCCTAGGAAGAAATTGCTGTGGCTGAGGTCAAAGAGGTTGCTGCCTGGGTTCTTCTCAAGGATTTTGATGGATTCCTTTTTCACATTGAGGTCCTTCATCCATTTTGAGTCTATTTTCATGTGCGGTGTAAGGAAATGGTCCAATTTCATTTTTCTGCATGTGGCTGTCCAATTTTCCCAACACCATTTGTTGAACAGACAGTCTTTTTTCCATTGGACATTCTTTCCTGCTTTGTCGAAGATTAGTTGACCATAGAGTTGAGGGTCCATTTCTGGGCTCTCTATTCTGCTCCATTGATCTATGTGTCTGTTTTTGTGCCAGTACCATACTGTCTTGATGATGACAGCTTTGTAATAGAGCTTAAAGTCTGGAGTTGTGATGCCATCAACTTTGGCTTTCTTTTTCAATATTCCTTTGGCTATTCGAGGTCTTTTCTGGTTCCATATAAATTTTAGGATTATTTATTCCATTTCTTAGAAAAAAAATGGATGGGATTTTGATAGGGATTGCATTAAATGTGTAGATCGCTTTAGGTAGCATAGACATTTTCACAATATTTATTCTTCCAATCCAGGAGCATGGAACATTTTTCCATTTCCTGTGTCTTCCTCAATTTCTTTCATGAGTACTTTATAGTTTTCTGAGTATAGATTCTTTGCCTCTTTGGTTAGGTTTATTCCTAGGTATATTAAGGTTTTGGGTGCAATTATAAATGGGATTGACTCCTTAATTTCTCTTTCTTCTGTCTTGTTGTTGGTGTAGAGAAATGCAACTGATTTCTGTGCATTGATTTTATATCCTGACACCTTACTGAATTCCTGTACAAGTTCTAGCAGTTTTGGAGTGTAGCCTTTTGGTTTTCCACATATAGTATCATATCATCTGCAAAGAGTGAAAGTTTGACTTCTTCTTTGCTGATTTGGATGCCTTTTATTTCTTTTTGTTATCTGATTGCTGAGGCTAGGACTTCTAATACTATATTAAATAGCAGTGGTGATAATGGACATCCCTGCCATGTTCCTGACCTTAGTGGAAAAGTTTTCAATTTTTCTCCATTGAGAATGATATTTGCTATGGGTTTTTCATAGATGGCTTTGATAATATTGAGGTATGTGCCCTCTATCCCTATGGTTTGAAGAGTTTTGATCAGGAAGGGATGCTGTACTTTGTCAGATGCCTTTTCAGCATCTATTGAGAGTATCCTATGGTTCTTGTTCTTTCTTTTATTAATGTTTTGTATCACATTGATTGATGTGCGGATGTTGAACCAACCTTGCAGCCCTGGAATAAATCCCACTTGGTAATGGGGAATAATCTTTTTAATGTACTGTTGAATCCTATTGGCTAGTATTTTGGTGAGAATTTTAGCATCTGTGTTCATCAAGGATATTGGTCTGTAATCCTCTTTTTTGATGGGATCCTTGTCTGGTTTTGGAATCAAGGTAATGCTGGCCTCATAAAATGAGTTTGGAAGTTTTCCTTCCATTTCTATTTTTTGGAACAGTTTCAGGAGAATAGGAATTAGTTCTTCTTTAAATGTTTGGTAGAATTCCCCCGGGAAGCCATCTGGCCCTGGGCTTTTGTTTGTTTGGAGATTTTTGATGACTGTTTCAATCTCCTTACTGGTTATGGGTCTGTTCAGGCTTTCTATTTCTTCCTGGTTCAGTTGTGGTAGTTTATATGTCTCTAGGAATGCATCCATTTCTTCCAGATTGTCAAATTTGTTGGCGTAGAGTTGCTCATAGTATGTTCTTATAATTGTCTGTATTTCTTTGGTGTTCGTTGTGATCTCTCCTCTTTCATTCATGATTTTATTTATTTGGGTCCTTTCTCTTTTCTTTTTGATAAGTCTGGCCAGGGGTTTATCGATCTTATTAATTCTTTCAAAGAACCAGCTCCTAGTTTCGTTGATTTGTTCTATTGTTTTTTTGGTTTCTATTTCATTGATTTCTGCTCTGATCTTTATGATTTCTCTTCTCCTGCTGGGTTTAGGGTTTCTTTCTTGTTCTTTCTCCAGCTCCTTTAGGTGTAGGGTTAGGTTGTGTATTTGAGACCTTTCTTGTTTCTTGCGAAAGGCTTGTACCGCTATATATTTTCCTCTCAGGACTGCCTTTGTTGTGTCCCACAGATTTTGAACCGTTGTGTTTTCATTATCATTTATTTCCATGAATTTTTTCAATTCTTCTTTAATTTCCTGGTTGACCCATTCATTCTTTAGAAGGATGCTGTTTAGTCTCCATGTATTTGGGTTCTTTCCAAATTTCCTCTTGTGATTGAGTTCTAGCTTCAGAGCATTGTGGTCTGAAAATATGCAGGGAATGATTCCAATCTTTTGATAATGGTTGAGACCTGATTTAGGACCGAGAATGTGATCTATTCTGGAGAATGTTCCATGTGCACTAGAGAAGAATGTGTATTCTGTTGCTTTGGGATGAAATGTTCTGAATATATCTGTGATGTCCATCTGGTCCAGTGTGTCATTTAAGGCCTTTATTTCCTTGTTGATCTTTTGCTTGGATGATCTGTCCATTTCAGTGAGGGGAGTGTTAAAGTCCCCTACGATTATTGTATTATTGTCGATGTGTTTCTTTGATTTTGTTATTAATTGGTTTATATAGTTGGCTGCTCCCACGTTAGGGGCATAGATATTTAAAATTGTTAGATCTTCTTGTTGGACAGTTCCTTTGAGTATGATATAGTGTCCTTCCTCATCTCTTATTATAGTCTTTGGCTTAAAATCTAATTGATCTGATATAAGGATTGCCACTCCTGCTTTCTTCTGATGTCCATTAGCATGGTAAATTCTTTTCCAACCCCTCACTTTAAATCTGGAGGTGTCTTCGGGTCTAAAATGAGTTTCTTGTAGGCAACATATAGATGGGTTTTGTTTTTTTATCCATTCTGATACCCTGTGTCTTTTGAT
>NW_019154102.1:25885919-25935149 GCF_002288905.1 Enhydra lutris kenyoni
TGGGACATTTAGCCCATTAACATTCAGGGTAACTATTGAGAGATATGAATTTAGTGCCATTGTATTGCCTGTAAGGTGACTGTTCCTGTATATTGTCTCTGTTCCTTTCTGATCTACTATTTTTGGCATCCCTCTTTGCTTAGAGGACCCCTTTCAATATTTCCTGTAGAACTGGTTTGGTGCAAATTCTTTCAGTTTTTGTTTGTCCTGGAAGCTTTTTATCTCTCCTTCTATTTTCAATGATAGCCTAGCTGGATATAGTATTCTTGGATGCATGCTTTTCTCGTTTAGTGCACTGAATATATCATGCCAGCTCTTTCTGGCCTGCCAGGTCTCTGTGAATAAGTCCGCTGCCAATCTAATATTTTTACCATTGTATGTTACAGACTTCTTGTCCCGGGCTGCTTTCAGGATTTTCTCTTTGTCACTAAGACTTGTAAATTTTACTATTAGGTGATAGGGTGTGGACCTATGCTTATTGATTTTGAGTGGGGTTCTCCGCACCTCCTGGATTTTGATGCTTGTTCCCTTTGCCATATTGGGGAAATTCTCTCCAATAATTCTCTCCAATATACCTTCTGCTCCCCTCTCTCTTTCTTATTCTTCTGTAATCCCAATTATTCTAATGTTGTTTCCTCTTATGGTATCACTTATCTCTCGAATTCTCCCCTCGTGGTCCAGTATTTGTTTGTTTCTCTTTTGCTCAGCTTCTTTATTCTCTGTCATTTGGTCTTCTATATCACTAATTCTTTCTTCTGCCTCATTTATCCTAACAGTAAGAGCCTCCATTTTTTATTGCACCTCATTAATAGCTTTTTTTATTTCAACTTGGTTAGATTTTAATTCTTTTATTTCTCCAGAAAGGGCTTTTATCTCTCCAGAGAGGGTTTCTCTAATATCTTCCATGCCTTTTTCGAGCCCAGCTAGAACCTTGAGAATCATTCTGAACTCTAGATCTGACATATTACCAATGTCCGTATTGATTAGGTCCCTTGCCTTCGGTATTGCCTCTTGTTCTTTTTTTTTGTGGTGAGTTTTTCCGCCTTGTCATTTTGTCCAGATAAGAATATATGAAGGAGCAAATAAAATACTAAAAGTGTGGCAAAGTCCCCAGGAAAATGCACTTCAACCATATCAGAAGAGACCCCAAATCATGGTTGGGAAAAAGGGATAAAAAGAAGTTCAGGGGGAAAAAAATTAAAAAACAAGAAAACAAATTAAAAAAATATAAAAAAGAAAAAATATATATATTAGACTGGTGACTAGAACAGGGTCACCCACTTAATTTGGGGAGTATTTTGGTCTCTTAGAAGAAACTACCTCCCACAATCTTAAAGAATGAAAAACATATATAAGGATAAACAGAATGAAGGGATGGAATATGCCTATAAAGATGAAAAAAAAATTTTTTTATTTTCTAAAAAAGGAGTTGATAAAGTAAGTTGGTTGGGAGAATAAAGAAAAAGAAAGTGCAGAGATTTTGCTCGGGCTGGAGACTAGAACAAGCCTGGAGCTAGATTTAGGGTATATTCTGATCTATTAGAAGTTGTACCCTGAATTTTTTAGAAGAAAAAACTCTATGTGTAAATAAAAAATAAAGTTAGATACAATGAAGGATAAAATATGACTATAATAATGAAGGTTCAAAAAAGATTATCATTATTATTATTATTATTTTTTAATGAAAGGTATTGTTAAGATAAACTAGCTAAAAAACGTTAAAAGATGGGAGGGTAAAAGTTAAAAAAAATTTAGAAGAAGAAAAAAAATTAAATTAAAAAAATTAAATTAACTTCAAGAATAAAAAGTCATGGGGAGAAAGCCATGAATTCCATGCTTTGCTTTCTCCTCCTCTGGAATTCTGCTGTTCTCCTTGGTAAGTGAACTTGGTCCTGGCTGGATTTCTTGTTGATCTTCTAGGGGAGAGGGCTATTGTAGTGATTCTCAAGTGTCTTTGTCTGAGGCGGAATTGTACCACCCTTACTAGGGGCCAGGCTAAATAATCCGCTCGGGTTCGCTTTCAGGAGCTTTTGTTCCCTGAATGCTTTCCGTAGAGTTCTGGAGGACGGGAATGAAAATGGCGGCCTCCCAATCTCCAGCTGGGAGGAGCCAAAACCTCTGGGCCCCACTCCTCAGTGCGCCCTCAGAGAAAAGCGCTCAATCACTCCTGTCACCCTGTCCTCTGGCTGTGCTCCGAGCTCACCCAGCTTGTGACCGGTTCAAGGTAACCCTGAGCTGAGAGCTCACTCCTTGGCTCTGTCTCTGTAGCTGGCTTCCCCGCTCTAATACCTGTGAGCTCTGCGACACTCAGACACTCCCAATCCTTCTGTGACACTGTGGGTCCTGGGGCCACACTGACCCCGCATGGGCTTCACCCCAGTTTAGCCTCTGGAGTGATGTCCCTCAGTGGAGCAGATTTAAAAGTCCTGATTTTGTGCTCTGTTGCTCTGCCACTTGCAGGGAGCCGACCCCTCCCCCCGCGGTCTATCTTCCCGTCGCTTTGGATTCACTTGTCCGCCGTCCTACCTTTCAGAAAGTGGTTGATTTTCTGTTTCTAGAATTTTTGCTCTTCTTGTCTTTGGTCTCCTATTGGATTTATAGGTGTTTGCAATGGATTGATAAGCTATCTAGCTGATCTCCTGCTACCTGATGTAGTCTCAGCCTGCTACTTCTCCACCGTCTTGACTCCCAACCCCAACAGTATTTTAAAAGTTATCTCTGAAAGACTGGAGGTTCCTATCTTTTGTGTGGGTGCTGCTAAATTCATATTAAGCTAAATATACTTTGAAATCAAGTAATTAGTTAGATTAAAAAATTTGCCTCAGAAAAATAAGACAATGGGCAAATGCTATTTGTTGGAAGAGTCAGAGACAAGCATATAGTCAGACCCTTTGAAAGGCATGGGACAGAGTATCAGAACACTGGGGCCCTGGGGCCAGCAGAGAAACCTGGCAGCCTGGCTGTGAGGCGCCATTTTGAGAAGCAGAAGGGGAGGCAACAGGAGGAATACTTCACTGCTCTTGTGGGAGTTGTCCTGCTTGATAATTCTCCACTGTCTTCATGTGCTAAAAGAACTAGAGAACTCACTGAAGGTCATCTGTGGGATCTAATAAGGCAAAGGACACAATCTGAGATACTTAGTTGTCTTGGTACCAAGTGAAGTTTAAATTTGAGCTTTGATACTAACTGTACCACATTTGCACACAGATATGGAAAGATGCTAAGAACATGTGGAAAAAAACAAAGACACAAGTGTGCTGTCACTATTTAGCACCAAAAATTTTAAGCAACATAATAAAAGTAATTAATTTCTAAATAACCATAATAACCCAGGCAGAGGGGACTAGCAGATGAAAGAAATGAAAGATCAAGTTAGAATTCTAACCAGTTTACTCTAAATGGCTGATGCAGTCTTTTGTATAAAGTTTATGGTTTTAAGGAAACTTTAAAAATACAGTACAAACCCTAAAAATTGTTACTGTGCATCTAGCAAATTGTAGTGCTTTCTCAGAACTTAGATGCAGATGTATAGGGTTTGGTGTATATTTTTGAAATCACTCCTTATGTTTTTTTTTAATCAAAAAGCTTCCAGGAGACTCTGAGAACTTCCTGAAGTTAACAAAGTGAAAATGTGTAACAAATATGTCTTAGTGTTGGAAAAATAATCAAATGACGTCAGCAGTTTAATTGATTTCAGACTGAATTTATTTCACTGGTCTGTGGTTTGCTATTGAGAGTCTGGTTTGAAGTCCTTACAACAGGACACAACTTGTACAATGAGGGATTTGGAAAAACTCCAAGTTAAGTAGTGGGCAAATAAATACTCTTTTCATTTAATTGGGATTAAGTTGCCTCCTTATTGTTTCAAGTTGATTACCAACCGACTTAACTCATGTTTGGTGACAGAATGAAGAGCGTGTGTGCTCATTTCACCTTAGCTCTTTTCCTGTAGATAGAATCCTTTGTTAATACAAAATATCATTAAAAGTTTAGAGCTTCAAATTTTTTTAACATTTTCAAAATGTGGCTTCTGCTGTCATTTAACAATACACAGCAAAACTACTTTTTCTGTCCTCCTTTTGGGAAACAGGGAAGAGTCACTAATTGGTAGTGTTGTCATCTACAGGGGAAAATAAAGTGAGTGCACCTTGATTTCTTTGACCCTAAATAAAACACAAAGATTTCATAATTAGTAGCTAGCTAAAGGTATCCGGATTTGCACATATTATCACATATTATTTTTATGCTGCTGGACATCAAAGAACCTACACTATACTGTACGTGAGAATCAACCAAAACATCTAGCAAGTAGCATAATTTTCTTTTCTTTTCTTTTCTTTTTTTTAAGATTTTATTTACTTATTTGACAGAGTAGGCAGAGAGGCAGGCAGAGAGAGGGAGAGGAGGAAGCAGGCTCCCCACTGAGCAGAGAGCCTGAGGTGGGGCTTGATCCCAGGACCCTGGAATCATGACCCAAGCCAAAAGCAGAGGCTTTAACCCACTGGGCACCCACCCAGGTGCCCCAGTAGCATCATTTTCTTAATGAAGATGCTTCTATGCTTTCAATATACACCCATGATGGATGAGGGGAGGCCGGTGGATCCCTTCCCTGCCAGGCAGCTCAGACTGCTTGAAGCCTTGGTCACTGAACACAACAGCTCTCTACATGGCTTGAGTAGGAAAAACCTCCTATAACCTGAGCACTTAACTTTACTCCATGTCTGGCCCTGGGAGAAGTCAGAGAAGTATTCCTGAGCCTGACATTGACTGTGCTCAGGGGTGGCATGGACAGTGAGGAGAGAAAAAACAGAATTATACAAATAATAACTGGCACTCCATCCCCAAGCCTTTAGTGAGGCTGGTTTCCCTGAACATGAGTCCAATATTAATTGTTCCAGTCACCCATCCCTTAGTTGTCAGTTATGAGGTGTTATGTTTTTGTATATATTAAGTTTAATAAGATTGTGCTATTTTGAAAATTCCTATCTCAAATAAAGAAATTCTCTGACATTTGAAGAGCTAAATTTGAATCAAACTGAACACCACATGGCCTGAGGAATTACTATGCGCTGTAACAGTTTTACAAGTAGTATCCACAGTTTGTAAAATTTTTTCTTGGTCATGAAAATGGAAAATGGATTTTCTCACGTTTTTAGACAAACTATCCCTTTATTTAAGCTAATTCTTCCTTAGTCCTTTCCTTTTTTTTTTTTTTTTTTTTGTGGAGGTTACCTATGGCTAATTGACAGCAAAAAATAAACAAAAGCAAACTAAAATACAAAATTGGTACTCCGTTTTATCAATTCAGGTAAATGCAGTAAAAAAAATTAAAATTGTTTTTATAGAATGTGCTATTTGGAAATTATCAAATCGCCACTTGGCTTTATTCTTGGCTAGGTCTTTAATTCTCATTAAGCTCCTGAATGGGAATTAAGCTTCATTCCTTTCTAAGTACATTGTATTCTAACAAGGTATTATTAAAATTAAAATATCTGTTAAAACTCATAGAGATAAAGCGAATGATACTGGGGAGTGAAAGCCAGGCATGGGGGTTAAGACCCGCATAGCCTAGAATACCCAGAGAGATTTCAAGGTACACTCACCTAGCAAGTACCCCATCCTCTAACCAAGTACCGTAGAATAAACCAAAATCAACAGTAATGGAGGGGAAATGGCTGGGAAATGTACATCTGAAAAATAACATTTTCTAAAAACCAATAGGAAGAAGCCCCATCTGTGATTGCTTTAGATTTGTTCCTCTTTCCACCCTCCAATCCTGTCCTGTGTGAGATAAACTGCTCATGAAGATTTCAGACAGGCAGGTAAGGTATCAAAAAATATGAAAACTTTAATCCTTCTTATTCATAATTGTCATAAAACAGCAAATTCTAAGCAATTATTATAAAAAAATTGGCATTTATAGCACACCTGGCAGTGGGGTTGTTGTTTTACAAGTATTGTCTCACTGAGTGTTCACACACATAACATGGTGCTGGGTGTTTTTAACCCTCTTGTTTTACAGAAAATAAATCTGAAATTCAGGAAGATAATATTACTCTTAACCACAAAAGTAATGAAATCCCAAGTACCTAGAGTTTTGAAGAGGGCCAGGAAATTCCCATCAGCCCTCAGAAAGCAGCCATATGTATTTTAATAGGTATCAATTCACGTATGAGGATGTTGAGTCGGGGCAGGTACTTGGTTACGTCCGGCAGCTCGCACCAGAATACATTCTGTGAGAAGTCTTGACTTTGTGTAACAGTATTATTATCCCATTGTTTGTGCAGTGGTATAATAGATATTGGGCATTAATAAAGATACCATTCTTTCTCTTGTGTTATTAGAAACTTCAGTATCTGAACATCGGTTTCCCAAGATGGCATTTCCTAATGCATTTATGCAGCATATGATAGTCACCATTGCTTATCTTTCACCTCGACTCTATTTCCTTTTTGTTGAAATCACTTTAAACGTATTCCACAAATATTTAGAGTGTGACTGCCATGTGTGAGGCACTAAACTAGGTGCTGGGAATCTCTATAAGAAGAAAACACAGCCTCTGCTTTCAAGTCATTTACTCATGGGAGTAAATTGAAAGGTAAAATGGCAATTGCAAATGTGTTAGGCTTGCATTTTGCCAATAAGGTGTTGCCATTTCTGAGATCATGAGTTTACTTGGTGCATTGAATTCATTGTGAAATAGTTTAGGTAGGCAGAAGATTTTAATTCAGCTTGAGAATATGTTTCTTTGTTGCCAATTTTTGGAATAGGGAGGGATCAATGAACTATTTCAGTATGATTATCTGTCTATCTATCATCTATCCATCCATCTATAGATCAGTCAATTGATCAATGTCTATCTGTCCATCTATCTGTCTGTCATCTATCTATTATCCATAGACGTGTTTGTGTTGTACAGGATAACTGCAGCAGGATATGGTTAAGGTAATTTGTTCTGGGGTGTCACAGTGTAAGTTATTGGAAGTATAGGCTTTTCCTTTACTAAGATGAGTGAGACAATATAAAAAGCATACTGCAGGAGTTTTCATTAGGAGTTTGTATTTTGGAAATGCTAGGTTGGTGACTGAATGTTAGCTTCTGGTGTGTTGTCCAGCGAACAATTGGATAAAGGGGTTTGGAGTTCCTGGGAGAACTCTGGGTTAGTGATACAAATTTGGAAGCTTATAGTATTCAAAAATCATGGGCATAATTGTATATAGACCAGAGAAGACATGGAGATAAAAGAGTAGAAGTCTAAAGATTTGATACAATCAGGGCTGAGGAGAAGAGGGAGAGAACCAGGAGAGGACATTCAGAAGGAGTCAGTGAGGCTGGAGGAGAACTGAGAGAGTGGCACTCCAGAAGCCGAGTAAAGACTTTTCTTCGAATGGAGGGAGTGATTCCCCAGACCAGATGCTGATGGTTGCTTCAATAATATGGGGGCTTGACCAATGGATTCATTAGCAACTTGATCAGAGTAGCTTCTGGGCAGTGAGGGGAAAGCCTCACTGGATTGAGTTCAGGAGAGACTAGGAGGGAAGAAATGGAAGTAGAGGATATAGACAACACTTCATGTTCCATGTGCTCTTCCATTAAAACTTCAATGACTACAGTGAGAATGATTTTAGTGGGCTTATGCTAATGTGCAGTGAACCCACAGACATTTTAATGGAAACAGACCAGATGGGTACTGTCTACTCATTTGGAGAACCATTTTAGTTCCATTGAGCTCAATTATGACTCCTTGGTAATGCCTCTCAAAATATACATTTCATGATATTCTTACCAAAGTGATAAATGCGTTTTATGTATGTTTCTTTGTGAGTCAAAAGTCCTATAACCTTTTTTCACTATCCAGTTACAAGATATTTTGTAATTACCTCTTTGTTCTTTAACACAATAGTGATTTATCCTGAGAGTTGGTATATTTCATAGTGATTAGGAGCACAGACTTTGGGGTTCAAATTTCAGCTCAGTTTCTGTGGGTCCTGTGACCTTAAGCAGGATTAGGTCTCAGTTTTTTCATTGGTAAATGAAGATAATTATAGTGCCTACTTCTTAGTGTGATCTCAGGGCTCAAATGAGTTAATAGGGTAGTATGTTAAAAGAAAAGTTAGAAAAGTGCAGGTAAGAAATATTCAATATATGTTAACTGTTATTAATACTAACACTAATTAGCATTTTTAAAGTGATGATACCACTATGTAATAAATTGGCAAATGAATAAAGGTAGACTAGACTCTAAGGATTCTAAGTAGAACTGAGCTAAGTTTAACATTTGTGCTTTAGAAATTGAGTTCTTTTTATGTACAATTGGAGATTGTCAGACTCATTCCAAAATCAAATAAGTAATAAAATTGCAATAATAAATTAGTGTTCATCCCTAATAGTGTGTATATTGGAGGGCTGCAGGGCATTGTATGACCTCCTTCATAGAATACTTGGGAAAATTAAGGGATATACTACATGTAAGTTGTTCCACAGAGCTTTGAATATAATAAACACTGAAATTTTGGCTGTTATTATTATGTCCTTTTATAGATGATTTTTCTTCTTGATCTTAACATTTTTAAGATCCTTACTATGGTGTTGTGGCAGATCATACTATGGTACCCAAAGTACTAGTATTTCCCTTTTTTCTTTTGTTTTGGTAATATGGCCTCCTGAGTTTTAGTTAAGCATACATCTTCCCAGCTAGAGACTATAGTTGACATTTTCTCTGCAACTAAATATGGCTCTGTGACCAAGTTTTTGAATAAGAGATGTCAGCAAAAACATATAAAGATAAATATATATTAAACACATCAATATATATTTGTATAAGTATATATTCTACGCCTTTCCATTAAGATAATCAAAAGGTGCATTTGCTTTTTTTTTGTGCCTTTCCCTAAGTTGTACATGATGGACCCCACTGGTGAGTAGAACTGGACCAGGCAGAAAGAGCCAATGCTCTAGGATAGTGGTTTATAAAATGTGGTCCTCAGAATAGCAGTATGTGCCTATACCCTCTTTCAAGGGGGACCTTTTTAGAAATGTAAATCCCCACATCTTACCCCACCTAATGAATCAAAAATTTTGGAGGTGGTTCCAGACCTGTTTCGACAGGTCTTCCAGGAGATTCTGACACATATCAAGTCTGAAAACCACTTCTGTGGGGGATGAGAGGGTAGCAGGTTCAAGGCCTCCGGGTCTCTGGATGATCTCATGTCACAGAACCATCTGTCCTCCGTAGATTGCCTGCTCTTACATGAGAGAAGTGAACTTCTGATTTGCTTGAACTGCTAGATTTTTGTGACCTTCGGTGACAGCAGTTTAGCATCACTATTTAAAGCTTTGGAGGACTTTTTAGTGTCTCAGTTAATTAGCAGCCAACTTTGATGGGAAATATAAGTGAAATTTTACACAAACGGGTACTAATAATCAAACACTATTTATAGATGAGTAAGGAAAGTTGACTGGTTTTCAGTTTGTTGGATCTACTAATCAAAACACACATACATACTGTCATAAAGTCAATCACAGACACACAATACAAATAAAATTTTCAGAAAAAGAAATATACTTCTCAGAAGTAAAGTAATCCAGAAGTAAATCACAAGCAATCAGAATGATATTCACTTATATTTAAATAATTTTGCAATTAATCATGTCTTAGAGTTAGAATTCACGATCTTATTTAATTCATTTAATTCAGTGCAATTCAATAAACTGCAATAAATACTTCATAAGAGCATTGTATGTTTTTAAAAAACTGCAAAAGGCAGTGGGGAAAACAAAGATGATTAAGACATGAAAACTGCCCCAGAGGAGCTTGCAGTCTCATGAGATAATCACAGTTGCATTTCCAGGAGCATATTATAGGTTATGTGCTTCCTAATACCTGCCCTAGTCTGTTCTCTTTCAAATCTTGGTCAAAGTAATAGTAAAAAAGTAAATTCTTAATTTTCCCATTAGCTTTTCTTTAACACTTTAGTGATGCTACATTTTTTTGCATGTTTGTTTCTATACCTTGCAGTTAATATTAATTTTTTTTCTTGAGGTGTCACTTAAACATACGATAAAATGCCCCTATTTTCACTAGACATTCCTAAGCTGTGGTGATGCATGGGGATGTGGTATAATGGATTTAAGTGAATTTAACAAGGATTTTGAATCCCAGCTCTGATATTTGCTATGTAGTTTTGGACAAGTTACTTAACTTTATAAAGCTCAGTTATTACATCCCTAAAATGGTAACAGTAACACTTAATTTACTTTTCGTGTGTGCGGGCATGTGTGTGTGAGAGAGAGCTAACCCCTTTGGTTGTTGTCCATTGATTTTCATATTTCCTCAGTTCCCACTCATTGCAGTGGGTCGCCACATGCTGAAACTCTCCCCACCAGGGTCACCCTGCTCTCCAGGTTGAAGGTCAAAGAATATGCCTCAGTCTTTATCGTATTTGAGCTTTTAAAAATACTCCTCACCAAAGTCATGCTAGCCTCCAGTTTGTTGGGATAAGTGGACATATTTCAATTTTGTTTGTGTTTGAACATGGTGAACCATTAGGCATCTTCTTTAAGACACTCTTTTCTCTTGCAATTTTGTGAGCATATTCTCTGTTTTTCCTACACATCTAAATGTGCCTTGTTAGTCTTCTTTTACAGTTCCTCCTCCTCTGCTCCCAGCCCTTAAATATTTATGACTAGGGTTTTATCTCCTTAGATTCTGTTTTGTCTATATCTTGTCTTCTCTTTTTCTCCCCTCCTCCTCTGATGCTTCTTCTCCCTCCTCCCTTATTTCTCTCAGTCCCTCTCCTTAACTCAGTCTAATCTCAAAACACCTTATCTACATCCCTGGTTTTAGATCATTTATGAAGGTTACTCTATATTACTAACTTCATGTTCTTTTTGAATGCCAGATCTGTAAATTTTATTGGGTATTTCCATTTATTTTCTCGTAGGGTATTCAAATTCAACATGCCTCCAGATTAAATACATTACTTTCCTCCTAACGCTCTTCATTCCCCAATATTTCCTATTTCAGTAATTTTATTGTTTTAACTTCAAACAGCAACCCTTTTCATTCATCTTGTTTCCTTTACCTTGCAGACTCTTGGTGGAAATGCAACATGTTTACGACTTGTTCTCCTTATGTCTGCTCTTGCCACCATTCTAATCCAGTTTCTACCCTGTAGCAAGAATGATTAATTTTTAATGCAAATTGGATCACATGACATTTCATTTAAAATCCTTAAATGACTTTGCCATATTTGCTAGTTCAAACTTCTTTTTTTTTAAAATTTATTTTTATTTATTTATTTGACAGAGAGAGAGATCACAAGTAGGCAGAGAGGCAGGCAGAGAGAAGGGAGAAGCAGGCCCTCTGCGGAGCAGAGAGCCCGATGTGGGGCTCAGTCCCAGGACCCTGAGATCATGACCTGAGCTGAAGGCAGAGGCTTAACCCACTGAGCCACCCAGGCGCCCCTCAAACTTCTTTTTTAATTTACAGTATAATTAACATTCAGTGTTACATGAATTTCAGGTATACATTGCAGTGATTCAGCAATTCTATATATTACTCAGTGCTCTTCATGCTAAGTGTTCTCTCAGTCTCCTTCATCCAAGTCACCCAGCCCCCACTCATCTCCCCTCATAACCACCAGTTTGTTCTCTATATTTGTCTATTTTTTTGGTTTGTCTCTTTTTTGTTTGTTTTGTTTCCTAAATTCTACATATACATGGTAGATGTCTTTCTCCAATGGATTTACTTCACTTAGCATTATATGCTGTAGATTTGTTCATGTTGTTACAAATAGCAAGATTTCATTTTCTATGGCTGAGTAATATTCCACTATATATATCATATCTTCTTTATCCATTCTTCAATCAATGCACACTTGTGTTCTTTCCATAGTTTGGTTGTTGTAAATAATGCTGCAATAAACAGGGGTGCATATATCTCTTTGAATTACTGTTTTTCTGCTATTTGCCTAAATACCCAGTAGTGGAATTACTAGGTCATATAGTAATGCTATTTTTAATTTTTTTGGGAACCTCTATACTGTTTTCCACAGTGGAAATTTTAATTTTGGGTGTTACCTCTCTACTGTTTTCCACAGTAGCTGCCCCAGCCTGCATACTCACTAACAGTGCAAGAGGGTTCCTTTTCCTTCACATCCTCACCAACACTTGTTTCTTGTGTCTTTGATTTTATCCATTTTGACATTGTGAAGTCATATCTTATTTTTGTTTTGCTTTGCATTTCCCTGATTATGAGTAAAGTTGAGCATCTTTTCATGTGTCTATTGGCCATCTGTATGTCTTCTTAGGAGAAATGTCCATGTCTTCTGCCCACTTTTTAAATTAGATTATTTGGGTTTTTTTGGTGTTGAATTGTATAAGTTCTTTATATATTTTGGGTACTGACCCCTCATTGGGTATGTCCATTGCAAATATCTCCCATTCAGAAGTTGTTTTTCTAGTTTTGTTGATTGTTTCCTTTGCTGTACAGAAGCCTTTTATTTTGATATGGTCCCAATAGTTTATTGATGCTTTTGTTTCCCTTGCTTCAGGAGACATATCTAGATAAGTGTTGCTATGGCTAACATTAGAAAAATTACTGCCTGTGCAGTCTTCTAGAATTTTTATGGTTTTAGGTATCACAGTTAGGTCTTTAATCCATTTTGAGTTTATTTTTGTGTATGGTGTAAGAAAGTGGTCTAGTTTCATTCTTTTGCATGTAGCTAACCAGTTTTCCTAGGACCATTTGTTGAAGAGACTGTCTTTTAAACATTGCATATCCTTGCCTCCTTTGTCAAAGATTAATTAACTGTAGAATTGTGACCATATTTCTGGGATCTCTATTCTGTTTCACTGCTCTATACATCTGTTTTTGTGCCAGTACTGCACTGTCTTGATTATTACAACTTTGTAGTTTATTTTGAAATCTGGGATTGTGATACCTCCAATTTGGTTCCAAGATTCTTATTTCTGTACAAATTTTTGGATTTTTTTTTGTTCTACTTCCATGAAAAATGCTGTTGGTATTTTGATAGGAATTGTGTTGAATCTGTAGATTGATTGAGGTAACATGGATATTTTAATAATATTGGTTCTTCCAATCTATGAACATGGAATATCATTCCATATATTTGTGTAGTCCTCAATTTGTTTCATCAGGTTTTATAGTTTTTAGAGTACAGATCTTTTACCTTCATAGTTTATTCCTACGTAGTTTATTATTTTGGTGCTACTGTAAATGGGATTTTTTTCTTAATTTCTTTCTGCGACTTCATTATTACTGTATAGAAATACAACAGATTTCTGTATATTGATTTTGTATCCTGTGTGTGACCTAACTGAATTCATTTGTCAGTTCTAGTAGTTTTTTGGTGGAATCTTTAGGGTTTTCTATACATAGTATCACATCACCTACAAATAGTGAAAGTTTTACTTCTTCCTTACTAACTGGGGTGCCGTTTATTTCTTTTTCTTATCTAGTTGTTGTGACGAGGATTTTCAGTATTGTGTTGAATAAAATTTGTGAAAGTGGACATCCTTGTCTTGTTCCTGACTTGAGGGAAAATCTCAGTTTTTCACCATTGAGTATGATGTTAGCCATTTTTTTTTCATATATGGCCTTTATTATGTTGAGGTATAGTCCCTTAAATCTACTTTGCTGAGGGGTCTTATCATGAATGGATGTTGTACTTTGTCAAATGCTTCTTCTGCATCTATTAAAATGACCATATGATTTTTATCCTTTCTCTTGTTGACATTGTGTATCACACTGATTGACTTGCAAATATTGAATGACTCTTGCATCCCAGGAATCAATCCCACTTGATTGTGGTGAATATATATATATATATATATATATATATATATATATATATATTTGTATTGTTAGATTTGGTTTGCTAATGTTTTGTTGAAAATGTTTGCATCTATGTTCATCAGAGATACTAGCCTGCAGTTCTCTTTTTTTGGTAGTGTCTTTAGGTGGTTTTGGTATCAAGGTGATTGATGCTAGCCTTATAGAATGAACTTGGAGGCTTTTTTCCCTTTTCTATTTTTTAAGAATAGTTTGAGAAGAATAGATATTAGCTTTTCTTTAAATGTTTGAAAAAATTCACCTATGAAGCCATCTGGTCCTGAACTTTAGTTTGTCGGAAGTTTTTTGATTACCATTTCAGTTTTGTTACTTTATTTGGTCTGTTCAAATTTTCTGTTTCTTCCTGGTTCAGTTTTGGGAAGTTATATGTTTCTAGGAATTCATCCATTTGTTCTAAGTTGTCCAATTTATTGGCATGTAATTTTTCACAATACTCCCTTATAATCCCTCATATTTCTATGGTGTTACAGTCCCCTACTATTATTGTATTACTACTAATTACTTCCTTTATGTTTATTATTAGCTGCTTTGTGTATTTGGGTGTTCCCATTTTAGATGCATAGATATTTACAATTGTTGTATGTTTTTGTTGGATTGTTTTGTTTATGATTATGTAATATCCTTCTTTGTCTTTTGTTACAGTCTCTGTTTTAAAGTCTATTTTGTCCCATGTAAATATTGCTACCCTGGATTTCTTTTCACTTCCATTTGCATGATAAATGCTCTTCTATTTATTTTCTTTCAATATGCATGTGCCTTTAGGTTTGATATTTATCTCTTTTAGGTAGCATATAGATAGGTCTTGCTTTTTATCTATTCCATCACTCTGTGTCTTCTCATTGGAGCATTTAGTTCATTTACATTAAAAGTAATTATTTGATACTATGTACTTATTGCCATTTTGTTATTTGTTTTGTGGTTGTTTTTGTAGTTCTTCTCTGTTTTATTCCCCCCCCCTTCTCATGGTTTGATGATTTCTTTAGTGGTATATTTGAATTACTTTCTCTCTCTCTCTCTCTCTCTCTCTCTCTCTCTTTTTTTGTGTGTGTGTATCTATTACTCATTTGTATTATTTGTATTTGTGGTTATTAGATTTATTATAGCATCTTCTGCGTACAGCAGTCTATATTAAGTTGATTGTTGTTTAAGTGTGAACCCATTCTAAAAAACACTCAAGTCTTACTCCCCCAACCCCCACATTTTAGGTATATGGTGTCATACTTTACATCTTTTTATTTTGTGAATCTCTTGACTTTTGTTGAACCTCTTGACTGGAGATTATATATAATTATAATATAATGTATAATATATATAATATATATATTATATATACAAATATATACACAAGCACAAAAACAATAATATATAATATTATATATTATATATATGTACATATATTACATATATATATATTACTTTTCTTACTCCTGCTTTTGTTCTTTCCTTTACATTCAAAGAATCCCTTTTAACATGTCTTGTAAGGCTTGGTTTAGTGGTGATGAATTCCTTTAGTTTTCATTTGTCTAGGAAACTTTCTTTCCTTCTATTCTGAATGATAGCCTTGCCAGATAGAATATTCTTGGTCACAGGTTTTTTTCTTTCAGCACTTTGAATATATCATGTCAGTTCATGCTGGCCTACAAAGTTTCTGTTGAAAAATCAGCTGATAGCCTATGGGGTTTCCCTTATATGTAACTGCTTTCTTGTCTCTTGTTACTTTTAAAATTCTCTATTTATCACTAGTTTTTGCTATTTTTATTACTATATGTTTTGGTGTGGACTTCTTTGGTTTGAGTTTGTTGGGGGTTTCTGTGCCTCCTGGATCTAGATTTCTGTTTCCTTCCCTGGATTTGGGAAGTTTTCAGTTATTATTTCTTCAAATAATTTTTTTGCCTCCTTTTCTCTCTTTTCTCCTTCTGGGATCCTGTAATCTAAATGCTATTACTCTTGTTGGTGTCACTAAGCTCTCTTAATCTATTTTCACTTATTATTATTTTTTTTCCCTCTGGTTCACTTTGAATGCTTTCCATTTCTCTGTCCTCCAGGTTGCTGATCTCTTCTTCTCCTTCCTCTAGTCTACTATTTATTCCCTCTAGTGTATTATTAATTTCAGTTGAGATTTTTTTAATCTTTGATTGGTCCTTTCTTCTATTTTGTATCTCTCCTTTGAGAGTCTCACTGAGGTCCTCCACTCTTCTCAAGTCCAGGCGGTATCTTTATGAGCATTACTTTAAATTTGCTCTCAGGCATATTACTTATCTCTGTCTCATTTAGCTCTCTTGCTCTGATTTTGGGACATATTCCTCTGTGTCCTCCTTTTGTCTGACTCTCTGTGTCTGTTTCTATGTGTTTGCAAAGTCAGCTACATTTCCTGCTCTTGAAAGTAGTGTCTTGATGAAGAAGAGATCCTGTAGTGCCCTGCACTGCAATGTCCCCTGTTCACTAGAACCTGGTACTTCAGGGGTGTCTCCTCTGTGTGTTGCATGCACCCTACTGTGGTAGTTGAGGCATGTCTGCCTTCAGCCCAGTCGCTTGCAGTGGTCTGCCTATTGTGGGCTGGATTAAGTCCTTGTGTTGTCAATGGGCCAGTCTGGGGCCACCTTAGGCTTGGGTGAGGTCAGACCAGGCATTTGCCAGAGCTGTAGTAGCACAGCGCTCTCCCTGTGTTGTCTTCTGAGAAGGTTCCATTGGAGGGCAAGACCTGCAGTCAGAGAAGATGTTTGCCCCCAGTCCACTGCTGGGACTGTGTTGAATCTGGGTTTGTGGTTATCTTTCCCTCTCCCTGGGGCAGGAGTCAATTTGGGGTGGGTACAACCCCTATTGGGTTGCTTGCACAGGACAATGCTTTTGGTACTACTTTGGGTGGACTACTACTGAAGGCATTTTGGAGGGGGTTAGTCAGCAGGAGAACACTGTGGGGGCAAGGCATGCAGTGTTAACAAGATTTGTGTGGGTCTGCTGTGGGAGGAGGCCAGGTTGGCGGGACAATGTGGGGGGTAGGGCACACTGTTAGCAAGCTAGGTGGAGAGTGTTCACAATGAGCTTTTTCCCACAGGTGTCCTTGTGTCTAGGCTTGAGGGTTGTAGAGGGAAATGGCACCCACAAGCTCCCTTTTCTTGGAGAAGTCTCCCAAAGATCCCTGCCCCTCCAGGATAAGCCTTGAGATCAGCAAACAAATATCCCTACCATACACCCTATATATCTTTCAAACTGCTGCTCCCGTGCTATATCTCCACAGAGCTGTTTGTTATGCTCTCTCATCAAGGATGGGGACTCAATTTCCCATAGCTTTCTGGATCTCCCAGAGCCTAGCCTGTTAATTTTAAAGTCCCAGATGTTAAGCTCCACTGATTGTAAGAACTCAAGAAGTTAAGCCCCTCTGTTTTTCAAAGCCAAATATCATGGAGGTTTGTTTTCCTAGTGTGGGCCTCCTATGCCTGGGGTGGCTGGCTATGGGGACTATTCTTCTCCCTTCTTTGTGTTCACAGTGTCCCTCCCTCCTATGGGCTTTCCCAAGGGTCAGTTTGACTTCTGACTGCATCTGCACCCTTCCAACCCTCTTTGATGTGGCCTCTTCTCTACATTTAGCTGTGAAGAGTCTGTTCTGTCAATCTTAGGGTAATTTTCTGGGTCACTTACACTGATGTGAGTTATATTTAGTTTTACCCATGGGATAAGGTAAACCAGGATCTTCCTACTCCACTATCTTTGGAGCGTTGACCCTCTGGAGGGAAACTTTGAATAGAGATCATTTGAGGTGGATTATTCCTGATAGGATAGAATATGGCTAGCCATCATCATTACCAGGTTAATTCTCTCTCTCTCTCTCTTTTTCTTTTTCCTTTTTTTTTTTTTTTTTTTTGCTTTCCTTCCTTCCCTATCTCACTATATCTATCCCTTCTCTCTGTTTCCTGAAATCACCTCCCAAACAAACTTCCATATCTAAGGCCACCTCAAGAGCTTGTTTTTGGTAAGTTGAACACAAGACAGTTTCTTTGTCCTCTCTTACTTCTCTATGGCTTTTTTCTCATCTCTTTCCCATTCTACCAGAGAAGGGGAAAAGGTAAAAATAACACAACCATTACTTTCTCCCAGGTGGAGCAGAACTGGGAATACCTCTGCCTTCAGTGTCTCCATCTCTACCTAACTAACTAAGCAAGGGTCTTTTCCAGAAAAAGATGGTTCCTTTCCTAGAAGACAGTCTGGTACAAGTTAAATAGGATATTATTCACCTCTTCACACAGGGTTGAAAAGCCAAGTTGTAGTATCTTCTTGTCTTTCTCCTTTGGTTCATATAAAATAGCCCATTGCTATTTTTTTTTTTTTAAAGATTTTGTTTATTTATTTGTCAGAGAGAGAGAGAGAGAGCAAGCACAGGCAGACAGAGTGGCAGGCAGAGGCAGAGGGAGAAGCAGGTTCCCCGCCAAGCAAGGAGCCCGATGCGGGACTCGATCCCAGGACGCTGGGATCATGACCTGAGCTGAAGGCAGCTGCTTAACCAACTGAGCCACCCAGGCGTCCCACCCCATTGCTATTTTTGCCAGACATGCTGATTTAGTTTACTTCCTTACATGTATTGGTCTTTGTTAGATCCTGCAGCAGATGCCTGCAACTCCTCCCTGCTTGGTTAATTCCTATATTTTCTTCCAATTTCAACTTAAATGTTAGTTCTTCAAGAAGTTACTCCATCACCTCCTTCCCATATGCTTCCATATTAGATGAACTTCCATAACCCTTACTCTATTTATAATAATTTCCTGAATAATTAAACTCCATAAAACATAATTCCATAAGGAAAAACTCATGTGTACTTTAGATCCCATTACCTGGTATATAGCAACCAACCAGCAAACATTGTTGAATGGAAATGGTTTAATCAATTTGAATTGAATTGGGAGAGAGAGGACTGGGATTAAGACCAAGTTTGATAATTGCAAAGGTCGTCTTTACTTCATAGTTTTTGGTGACATTTTTAAAAGTAATATTCCAAAGAAAATAATTTTTGAAAAAGGAAAGGAATGTGTGGTGATGTTTGTTAAAAATAGGCAAACGAGGGGCACCTGGGTGGCTCAGTGGGTTAAAGCCTTCGGCTCAGGTCGTGATCCCAGAGTCCTGGGATCGAGCCCCGCATCGGGCTGTCTGCTCCGCAGGGAGCCTGCTTTCCTTCCTCTCTCTCTGCCTGCCTCTCTGCCTACTTATGATCTCTGTCTGTCAAATAAATAAATTTAAGAAAAAAAATAGGCAAATGAATAGAATACTGTTAGCCCTTGAAGTATGGTGAGGGGACTTGTTAGAAGTTTGACAGATAGCAATAATTCTCTTCTCCGAGTGAAGTCCTTTTATTTTTTATTGCATCAAAACCTGTTTCCCTTTTAACTTCTGGCCTTGTTCCATCTCCCTTTATTTCCACCAATGGCTTCTTATAATTTAAACACTCTGAAATCACTGAAACAATTACCCCAGCTTGTAGGACTCTTGTGAAACTGGTTGCTTAGGAGGTCAGACAGAAAAGAAGAAAAGAGTTGTCACACTATTTTAAATTCTGTGAATTTAATTTACCTTCCTAAGTATATTTTCTCTACTAGAAGTAGTATTTCATTTTAGAGCAATGCTTAATGAAAACAATGCCTTGGGCAAATTATTCTGGGGATTTGGACACTGTGGCAAATAGCTGAGATGAAAGGACACGAAATAGAACTTTTGTTTCCTTCTGACTTGTAATGAGTGGGCAGTCATGGTAAATAATATCCATTTTCCTTAACCAAGTATCTCTTTCATCTAAGGCATTACATTAATTGCCACTGATACTTTGGATTTTGCCAGCAAATTCTGAGCACTAAAATCACACAGTGCAAAACATTTCCATTTCAATTCTTCAAGGTTATTAGCTTGTTTAAGCTTCAATTTATACACCTTGCATTTTTCAAACTAACATTTAACTTCTTGTTAATGATAGGTTGAGCATTGAAAATGACCCAAAGGAATAAAAAAATAACAAGAAACTTTCATCCTGAAGAGCAGGTAAAGAAGTATGCTGTCAGTGTGCCAAAAATTGTTAGGGAAATGTATGCAAACTGTATTGCAGGAAAGGCAAGAGTGAACTAAGGGGCTTCTAGCTAGTGATATGCCACATGAGGAATTTCTTGGAATGGATACAAAAATGTCCATAACTATTTTTAAGAATTCTACTGGAAATGCGATTAGAAGAATGAGGTAGCAGGAAGGTAAATTGGGGTCAAAAGAGGGCTTACACAGATGACTTAGTGAGGTGGGTCAGTGGCGGGAGGACCAGTGATGCAAGAGAGAGGGGCAACTAATAGAATAAAAGTTCCTGATAGGGTAAAAGTGGATACAACTTAGTGTGCATGCAGGTGTGTGTGTGTGTGTATGTGTGTGTATGTGAGCTGGACTTCAGTAGGCTTGTGGGCAGTCCATTCGTTACCCAAGAGGAAGACAGCATAGATCTACAGGTGCCGATAGGGAGGTAGAATCTTATGGAGGATCTTTTCTCACTGTTTCAATTTTCAATAAATGAGAATAAGAGAAACCATGTTAGGTGTTTGAGAAAGAAGTGGTATGAGGCAGTTGAGTTTTCCACTTTCACAGTGAGCAAGTGAAAAAAGTTAGAAAATGTTACACAGAGTTAAGATGATGAATAAGACCTATGTATATTAAAACATAAGTAGAACTCAGAAATATAAAACTAGGCAAAAACAAGGTGCAGAGTGATACATAGAGTGTGTTATTTATGTAAATCTAAAGCGTTCATCCATCTTTGTAGGAAGATATCTATGTATGAATAAATATTTCTAAAAACCTCTTGCAGAATATGTACCAAAATGATGGCAGTGGTTGACTGAGTGGAGGAGGGTTGCTGGGGAAGGGACTGAGCAGGTGGTGAGAGGTGGAAGCAAAGGTGGGTGGCTAAAGAGAGATTTAGCTTTTTCTAAAATGTTTTATTTCTTTAAAAAAAAGATTTGCAGCAAAGATGACAAAGATGAACAACTAGTAATTCAGAATGATGGCAGAGATAAAAGTATTGGGCTATAATCTATTTTATGTATTTTTGCTGTTTTTCAAAACAAAAATGCATATAAATGGAAAGAAAAGTTGCTAGAGATATAGAGAAAAAAATGTGAATTTTTCCCTCTCAATCTTAAAAATATCCAAAGGACAAAAATTAAATAAGTAGTTAGTTATTAAAAATTATATAGTGCTGTACATGTCTTTGATTTCTTTTTAGTAAACACTATGCCCTTAGTAAATTCTAAAAGTCAAAATAGTATAGTCTGCATATTCTTGGAAAAATGCAAATGAAATATAAAAAGAATGACACAGCTATATACAATAGTTTACTCAGAAATTTGTAAATACATCCCCCCCGCCAAAAAAAGACAAAATAAAATAAAATTCTTGGGTTAAAGAGGAAGACACAATGTGAATTATGAACTATGTAAAAAATCATGTTAATGTTTACATAGTTACATAATGAACTATGTAAAAAATCATTTGACTCTGTGTCAAAATATTTGCAATGCAACCACATTTGTGCTTAATAGCCTTATTTTGTTTTCTTTTTAAATAAGAACCACAGGAGGAAAAGGGAAGAAGAAATGAGAGAGGAAGAAAAGAAAGAAAGGAGGATAAGAGGAAGGACTGACTTTTTTTTTTTTTTTCAATTTATTTGATAGAGAGAGAGTGAGAGAGAGGGCACAGGTGGAGAGGCATAGGGAGAGGGAGAAGTGGACTCCCCGCTGAGCAGAGCTTTACTTTCCCTCCAGATTCCTAAGTTACATTTCTTTCTGAGTGACTATAATAGGGAAATGAAAGGAGTAATTTATATGTACTTTTTTTTTTTTTCTTTTCTGCAATACCTCTCTCTTTCCTTGAACCAGTGTCTTTCACTGGTATTACTAGATATCTGCCAGACTTTTCTATTTCCTAAGAAAATACTTGTTTTTTTTTCCCCCAGTGAGAGTTTTAGGTTAGTATTTGGTTTCTTCCTTCACCTAGGTTGCATCTGCAGAAATTCCTCAAAGATATTTGGAAAATCATTTCATTTATTTAACAAGTGTGTATTGATTACCTACTTGATGGCTGGTACTCGAGAGCAGTAAGAACAGTGTCCTCATGAAGTTTAGACTACAGTATTGGAAACAAACAAAAAACTAGTACAACTACATAAATATGAAAATGATGGAATCATTGTATAAGTGACATAAATACTTTGCTGTTACAGAGGGTAGATGGATGCAAGGGTGGGGGTTTGAGTTTTTTATTGGCATAAGGTGGTCAGAGAAAGCCTCTTTAAGGAGGCAAAATGGCATCTGAGAACTGGATGCTGGCAGGGTAGTCCAGATGCTAGAGCAGATTATCAATATTTGCATATTGTCAGGGGTGGAAAGAGTTTGATGTGCTATGGATTCCAAATAAAGGGGGCATGGTGGCAAACAGGGTCCACTTGAGGTTAGCAAGGTTGATGAGTCAAGTCACACAGGGCCTTGTACTCAGCTGTAAGGAGTTGGATTTTTTTTTTTTTAATAAGATTTTATTTATTTGGCAGAAAGAGATATAGTGAAAGAAGAGAACATAAGCAGGGGAAGTGGGAGAGGGAGAAGCAGGCTTCCCACTGAGCAGGGAGCCTGATGTGGGGCTCGATCCCAGGACCCTGTGATCATGACCTGAGCTGAAGGGAGATGCTTAACATCTGAGTCACCGTGCCCCTAGGAGTTGGATGTTTTTATAACTGTGGTAGGAAGTTACTGAAGGATGTTAAATATTGATGTAATATCATCCGATTCATATTTCAAAGAGAAAATGCTAGCTGTTATATGGTAAATGGATTATAGGAGGACATGTTAGGGGGATCTACAGCCTTGTTGTCCAGGAGAGAAGGGGTTGTGTTTTATACTAGTATGATAACAGTGGGAGAGAATTGGATTTTTGACAAATCTATAGAATCAGTAAGATTTAATGATGGATTGGATGATGGGCAGAGGGAAATGAATGAATCACTGCTTCCTTCTAACTCTCTTGCTGGGTCAAATAGATAGATGGAGATAGCATTTGGTGAGATTGGAAGAATCAGAGGGGACCATGTCTTCTGAAGCCAGAGAAGTAAATACTTGAATTTTGGATATGTGAACTTTGAGATGCTTATCAGACATTTGTGCTAAATAGTATTCATTGTTCTCAAGTATTTGCTTGTCTCTCTGTGTGGGAAGGTTATGTTCTCCTGCCCCACTGATATCCTGTTTGGCCATATGATTGATGATGGTTTGATTGATGAACTGTGGGTGGAAGGACATGAAAGCAGCATATTCCAGATGGAGGTTGTCCCTTCAGACTCGATTTAGGGTTAAAAAGTGCACATGGATCTGAGCTCTTCAGCTGACAAAGAGGCAACATTTATTGAGGGTGTAAATAAAACTTTGGTGAAATGTGTTGAGACTTGGGGGTTGTTAGTTACTATATTAGAACTTAGTGTAAGCCAACTAATTCAATATCTTAGTGGACAGATTGTGTAGATGGTTGGAGATACAAATTTGAGGTCAGATTTTAACATATGAATTTGAAATTCATCAGCAAATAGATATTATATAAAGCCAAGGGATTGGATAAAATCATCTCATAAATATGTGTACAGGGAAAAATGAATGGGTAAGGAACTCTTTTTAATCAGTTTGAGTTGTTATGATAGAATACCATAGACTGGGTTGCCTATAAACAGAAATTGATTTCTCACAATTCTAGAGGCTGAAAAGTCCAAGGTCAAGGCACCGGTAGATTTGATGTCTGGTGACACTCCACTTCCTGGATCATAGATGGCTTTTCTTTCAGTGTCCTCACATGGTAGAAGAAATGAGACAGCCCACTGAGACCTCTTTTACAAGGGCAATAATCCCAGTCATGAGAGATGCACCCTCATGACCTACTCACCTCCCATAAGTTCCACCTCCGAATACTATCCCATCAGAGATTAGCTTTTGATATAAAGTTTTGGGGGTGGACACAGACATTCAGTCTATACCAGGAACTTAGCCCAGGGACATTGCAGGAGTTTGAAAGAAAAGTAGCTGCAAAGAAGACCAAAAAGAACATAATGAAAAATCAAGAGAGAAGAGGAGGAGTCAGCTATGTCTAGAGCTGCAGGATTGTTAGTAAGAAAGTGGCTGTTCAGCCCAGATTCCTGGAAGTCATGTCCTTTGTGACCTTGACAAGATCAATTTCTTTTTTTTTTTTTTTAAAGATTTTATTTATTTATTTGACAGAAATCACAAGTAGGTGGAGAGGCAGGCAGAGAGAGAGGAGAAAGCAAGCTCCCCGCCGAGCAGAGAGCCCGATGCGGGGCTCGATCCCAGGACCCTGGGATCATGACCTGAGCTGAAGGCAGAGGCTTTAACCCACTGAGCCACCCAGGTGCCCCAAGATCAATTTCTTTTAAGAGGTAGAAGCAGATTTAGACTGGCACTTACTGAATGTGTGATGAAGACTTCCCCTATTTTTATATATCTTTTGGTCATTTCAGTTAGGATTTAGGATATATGATTAGATATCTATGTTCAAGCCTCCACTTACATTTACTGTAAAACAAGGAATTTTAAATGCCTCAACAGGGTAGCCTAAGAACCTTTAGAAGCTTTATCTGTCCATATTCTATATGCTTATTTTCCTAAGTAAAAATGGTTATTAGTGTGGGATTGAATATTTTTTCTTCCCTTCAAAAATGCTGTTACTTCCCAGGATGTTAAAGGTGAAATGAGTCTACATTAATTCCCCAGGGTCCACTCCTTTTGTCTGGAAATATTATTGTGGACATTTCTAGATTTTTACTTAAAATAAAACTACAATTTCAGAAAAATCTCATTATGTGGGATATGTCCATCAAACAATTTTCTTGTCACTAAGTACTCTGTAAATACACTTAATGGGCAACATTGCAATAGCAGGGGAAAATCTAGCATAAAACTGGTTATTTATGCACTTATCTTGCAAAAATGTATTCTATTAGATTTCTCTCTTCTTGAAGAAAGAGCTAATAAAAAATGCCTATTACCATTTGCAGTGCAGTCTTTGCTGATAATATTGTCCCAACCTTGACTATCTCTCTCAATTGGTAAATAAGCCCAAATGGAATTTTCACATCTCCTCTAGTTACATATTCTTTTATGACATTTCTGACAAGCTTTGCAGGATTTTGTGTTATGGATTCCTAGTTGAGAAGACAATAGAGGCACAGAAAGCAATAATAAACACACTTCCAGTGGTAGATAATGGCTTTAAAAGTGTGCTATATTCTTTTGAATAGAGATTATGTGTGTAAATACTGCAGTTCAGAAGGCAGAATCAGAAATAACCGCAATTGAGGACAACAGAAGATGATTTTTGTAAACAAACGGAAAACTTGTTTTTTTTTTTTTTTTTTCACAGAAGATGAATATCACAGCAGATAAAAACCTATCATGTAAACACTGGAGGTGCTGGATGAAATAATTCCCCCATATCATTTCTTCTGAATGTTTCCCAGGGAATTGTAAATTTTATGGGTCATAAAAATTGTCGAAACCAACACCTCAATTATAAAGCAGTCTCGGCGGTAGAGGACAGAGTCAAGAGCCCAGAAACATATCCAAAGAGCTCCATACAGCAGAGCAAATGTCCTAAGCATTAGCTATCCCTCCTGCAGGTGCTGACTGCATGCCTACTGTGTGACTCTCAGTGTGCTAGGTGCTGGAGCAGAGGACTAATCAGAGATAGTTTTCTCAAGGATCCTACCACCTGGAGGGGACTGGGGAAACAGCTGTGTTGATATAAACACAGATATCAATGTGGGCAGAGGTAGTAAATTTAATAAGACACTATCTAGGCAAAAATTTTAGATGTCACTTGAAAGCTATTTTTCCCTGAAACCAATTATATTATTACGTGATTATTTCTATGATGGAGGTGACTGTAGTTGTGCCGTTGTAGGGGAGAGAGTGACAAAAAGCATTTGGGACATTTAGACATGAGACTTCATAAAGATGATAGCTTTTACAATACAAATGAGGCAAGGGAGGGCGTTCTTTGACTTTATTTTTTACATAATTTAGGTCTATAAAAATAAAACAAGTCGAACATATTTCACGTCTTCAATCAGTTTTTGATATATTTGCATCATCACAGTCAAGATAATAAATATTTTCCTTATCCCCCAGTTTCCTCATGCCCCTTGGCAATCCATCTTCCCTTCTGACCTCCATCCCCAGGCAACCACTGATTTGTTTGCTGTCACTGTGGATCAGTTTGCATTTTTCTCGGACACTATATAAATGGCATCATACAGCACGCACCCAATTTTGCTTTGCTGCTTTCACTCGGCATGATTTTGAGACTTCTCCATGTTATTGTGTGTATTAATAGTGTATTCCTTTTTGCAGCTAAGTTGTAAATAAGCCAGTTCATTAGATATATACACCACGATTTGTTTTTCTGTTCACCTGTTGAAATAAATTTAGGCTGTTTCCAGTTTTTGGCTAAACTGATAGGAACATTTGTGTACAAATCTTTCTGTGGATGCTTTTTTTTTTTTTTTTTTTTGTTATTGTTGAAACCAACAAATCATTATTCAAAGTGGCTGTACCATTGTTTATTCCCATCAGGAATGTGTGAGTAGTCTAGTTACTCCACATCCTTGCCAACACTTGGTGAGTGTTTTCATAGGAATAAGTGCATAGTTATACATTATGTGGTTTTAATGTGCATTTCCCTGACAATTAATGATGTCTCCTTCTTTTTAAAGTGCTTATTGGTCATTTGTGTATCTTCTTTCATTATATGTCTTTTCAAATCCCTTGCCTGTTTTTGGTGGGGTTTTTTGTTTTCTCAGTATTGAGTTGTAGTGTTTTTTTCTGGACTCTGAATAAGTCTTTTAACTGACATAGGTGTTGTGCATTTTTTGATTCTCATTGAAACCATTTGAATAAAAGCTGGAAAAAAAGAGACTTGGTGGGGAAGTCGTGTATCTAGAAATAATTGACTCAAAGTTGGTGGCTATTAAATATTCTTTAAGTAGGAAAAATAATATTCCTTAAGTAGGGAAAATAGTAAGGAAGTTAATAGGAATTCTGGGTATAGAAACCAAGTAGAAAGCCTCTAAATTCTTGGAGTCAGTTATTCTATTGGAACGTGGATATATCTTATTTTTATTTTTATGTATTTATTTTTAAAGATTTATTTATTTGAGAGAGAGCTCAAGTGGGGGGCAGGGACAGTGTAGAGGGAGAGGGACAAGCAGCTTTTCTGCTGGGTGGGGAGCCCAACCAACCACAGGGACTTAATCCCAGGACCCCGGGATCATGACCTGAGGTGAAGTCAAATGCTTAACTGACTGAGGCACCCAAGTGTCCCAAACGTGGTTATATCTTAAAAAGAAATTATGAGCATTCAACATACAGAGAAATTTCTTTCTTCACATTAAAGTATATATTCTACTGTGCTCAACCTTATGTAAAACCTTTTTGCCTGCTTTTGACTCCATTGATCTGCCATAGTAACCATGTATAGATGGAAAATACATCCTGCAACACTTTATTGTTGATGCTTACTTTGTATGCCATAAAGAAATTATACTTCAATTAAGTGAAATTTCATATAATGAAAACTAGAAGAATAAACAAAAACTGCTTAAAGTGTTTGAAATAGAAAGGGTACAAAAGATTAAAAAAAAAAATCAGTTTTCCCCTTTGCCCCCAAGTATTTTATTAAATCATTTCCCAAGTTTTAACTGACCCCAATTCCTCTTCTTGTCTTTTTTTTTTTTTTAAAACAAGCTTCCCTTTTGCCCCCCTAAGTACCCAATAGAAGGGTACGGGTAAGTATAATTATCCAATGACATGGATGTATCAGCAAACTATGAAATGTGGGACAGTATGTGGACAAAAATATTTATTTTTTCCTTCTTTTCCTCAAGACCTGATCTTGTGTGTGTGTTTAATACCAATATAATTGAATCATACACCATTCTCAACATTTCTCTTTTCTGTCTTCTTTACTGACTTAGATTCCATTATTATTAAAAGCAAAATTGATGCTATAAAAGCAAAATTGGTTTTGTGTACTTCTGTCCTACTTGCTTGGTCAATTCCCAACATCTTTTACCCAAATTGTCTTTTTTGAACCTATAATAGAGAAGCTGGACTCTGAAGGAGAAAATAACACAACTGGTCTCACTCTAAAATCATGACTGCAAACTGCAAAGTCAGTATTGTTTGGAAATCATACTGCATTCCTCTGGTGACTTTTGATAACATACTTCTTGAAGAAAATTATGTGACATATTGAAGTGCCCCCATTTCTAGTGTCACTCTTCATCTTCCCTCCCCGAATACACCAACTTCTTTCCTCTCCTTCCTTTCCTTCTCTCCTTACCCTTTTTCTTCTCTACTCTTTAATTTTCTTTATTCCAGAAATATGATTAATTATCTCTATGCTCATGGGTCTGTTACTTCTCTTTGCCTCAGAGTGTTCAGTATTAGAACTGGAATAATGAGAGTAACATACTATATAGTGTTACTATGAGGATTTAATTAGTTAATACAAATAAAGTATTTTAAACAATACCTAACTTATAATAAATATTCCATAAATATTTAACTACTTTTTTTTCTTTTCTATGCACGCTCCCTGGATGATATCATATAGTTCTATGCATTTAAATGCTATATGTAGATTATGTTATGGACTAAATATTGTGTCCCCCTGGATTCATATGTTGAAATTCTAATTCCCAGTGTGATGGTATGAGGAGGTGAGACCTTTGAGAATTGATTGGGTCTTGAGGGCGAAGCACTAGTGAATGGCATTAATACCCTGAAAAAAAGGAACCCCAGAGAGCTCTCATTCTGTCTTGGGAAGACAAAGTGAAAAGACAGAAAAGACAGAAATAAGAAGTGGGCTCCAACACTCTCTTGAACACTGTCTTGATCTTGGACTTTTCCGCATGCAGAACTGTGAGAAAAAGTTTGTTGTTATAAGGCACCCAGTATAACATATTCTGTGATAGCATTCCAAACCGTTTAAGATGTATCATATTTGTGATGATTCTTGATCTTATGCCAATCAATTATAACAATTCTACTGAGCACTACATTCATATATACAGCTAACTGCTTCACATTCTCACTTTGTTATCCAATGGACATCACAAATTTAACATATATACAGAGGAACTCTTATGTTCCAAAGTACTATGTACCAAGCAAACAGTACTCCTCTTCCCATTTTTCCTGACTTGTAAGTGGTGTCTTTACCCATATACTACAAATCAGAAAAATGAAGATTTTCTTAACATTCCTATTTCTTTTTTCTCACATATGCAACCCTCAACCCTCAACCTCAAAATCCTCTCAGTTTTCACTCTTGAGTGAAGACAATTTGAAAAAAATAAATCATTGGATCATTGAGTTTGACCTCAGATTCACAGCAATTTTGTCTTCTGTTAAATTCCATTAAAATTATAATGCATACTATTTATCAAAATAGCATATAGAGACTGAAACCTACAAAAACTTCTACATATTCATCTATCTTTGAGTATCTATTTAACTATCCTTCTAGTTATGATAGAGTTGGCAGGTATCTATCACAGAGAATATTAGGAATATTGTTTACTCATTTTAACAATGTGGCTTATGGATTGTGCTAGAATTCCTTAAAATAAACAATTTTATAAAACAAAATATTTGTTCTATTACCTACCCTCCCTGGAAAACCTTTTATAACTTATTCTTATTTCCCAACATGCTGTATACTGCTCCTGACACTTTAAGTCTGAATAGCTGATTTCATCCTATGTTTTTCTATCTTTACTCATCAGCTTAACCTTGCATAGGTGGTTTGTGAGAGGAAATGGATATTTCTTTTATATATATGAATTGTGTTTGTTTTTGTTGTTGTTTTTTTTTTTTTTTTTGGTCAGGAAAATAAGTTTGAGGAGAGCAATTGACAGAACCTTTTGAGCTCAATTGTCCAATTCTTGAACCAGTTTCATATTCATAAAAGATTTGGCTTTAACTTAAAATAAAAAGTGGCAAACAGAAACAGTGACAGAAAAAAAATGCTCATCTTAGGATATGCCTGCTCTAAATAGTAAAACAATCATTGTAGAGTAAAAACTTAGTTTAGTTATTACGAAATGCTTTATATTTTCTGTGCTGAGCAACCTTAAAGCCAATGTCTCATGTATAGGGTCACTGAGTGAAATTGGTATTGAATAAAAATGCTGAGTGTTTCCATATACCTTGTATATTTATGCCTTGTGTTTTTCTTTATTTACATCACAAAGTATGTTCTAACTGAAGGAAAAAAATATCATAGACTATGAGATAAACGTGGGCTTATCAGCAGTTGTAGGTTAACATTATCATATCAAAAAGTTTAAAATCCAAACAAAATATAAGTCCAAAGCTAAGACTCACTTTGCTGTGTCTGGATACCTTTGCAGAAAAAAAAAAAAGATGTGCAATATGCTGAGAACTAATGATGGTACAGAAGGCAATAATCAAAAATAGTCAATATTAAGTAGGACAAAGAAAGTTAGGGAAGAATTCCTGCATAACTAAGTTGGTCCCTCTGGGTTCCAAAAGCCATAAAGTAACAGTCTATTTATGGATAATATTTACATCCTGTCTGGATGGATTTTTGTGGTTCTGAAGTTATACAAAGCTGATCCTACAAATCATTATCATCAGTGGGCAAGGAAATGCACAATCAACAGATAGTATTTTGAGACTATTAAGGTTATTGGCTGTCAATAGATGCTGTCCCTTTTCGCTGCCCAAGTTTGGAACCAATTTCCAGAGAGACACTCAGACTGATGGAAGTTTACATGTTAGCTTTATTATTTATTTATTTATTTGTTCATTTATTTGAGAGAGATGGAGAGAGCGTGCGCGTGAGCAGAAATAGGAACAGAGAGAGAGAGGGAGAGACTCCGCACTGAGCAAGGAGCCAGAGGCAGAGCTCCATCATGGCCTGTGCCGAAATCAAGTCAGTTGCTCAACCAACTGAGTCACCCGGATGCCCCTAGTGTTAGCTTATCTGAGGTGGCAGATAAGTCTCACGTATGTCACCAAATGGACTTGCTGATACTTTCTACTCCCCATCCCTCCTTTGCCCTCCCTCTAGAACTTGGGACCTCACATCTGAGGGAAAATTTAGATTTCAGAACAGACACATTAACCCAGAACCTGAATGAAAGGAGAAGAAAGTAGCCTGAAGCACCAGTGCTTATGAAGTTTTAATAGACTGACTTCACCCAATTGAGAAATATAAATTAAAGTTGTCACTCTATCAGGCAACTCACTTATTTTCTGTGAGCAGCAGTAAGAAATACAGAAAAGCTAGAGTTCATCTTAGCCTCTACTTGAAAATGTGAGGAGCAGGAAGTAAGTGTTGCCCTCATAACAAGTAATTTTCCCATGTATTTTAAGTCTCAAATTTTTCATTTAAAAATATTATTTGGGGACACCTGGGTGGCTCAGTTGGTTAAGCAGCTGCCTTCGGCTCAGGTCATGATCCCAGCGTTCTGGGATCCAGTCCCACATCGGGCTCCTTGCTCGGCAGGGAGCCTGCTTCTCCCTCTGCCTCTGCCTGCCATTCTGTCTGCCTGTGCTCGCTCTCTCTCCCTCTCTCTCTCTGATAAATAAATAAAAAAATCTAAAAAATATATATATTATTTGAAACCCTGGTATATATTTATATTATAATCTCAGTTGCTGAGACACACACATACACGTACTTTGTTCTATTAAAATATTTTAAAAAGGAAATTATAAGACAGATATATCTTTGTTGGCGGGATCCAAAAGAAAAGGCACATGGGAAATGAAAATTCCAAACATGAAGTAGCAAGAATAACTGTTCCATGTGGGTATGTCAGATTTTTGAGAAGAGTCTAGGTCAAATTTTATTCTCCCTCTTGCTGTTGGTTCAGTTCAGAAAAGTACTTTTTTCCTAACATGACATATTTTTTGGTTGCAATATATAACAATTAAATGACTTGTCAATAGAAAAGTCACAAACAAGCAGGGGCAGTTCATTGTGATGTTATTAATATCTGAATCAGTTGATTTGACAATTTTTGTCAGCCTGAGTGACATAATTGATTGGATCTACTCAATTTTGGGAATGTGCTAACTTGATGACTTGAAAAACTGGGCCTATTACATTTTCCAACTGCATTTCCTCTTTATAGAGGTGTTTGTGGAACTAGACAGCTTCAGCCTCTTTGAGGCCGGATCAGCTCTAGTACAGCAAGTTGTTCAGGGGAAAGACATTTGTTTGCTTGAGAAATCAAGGGTGGGGGACACAAAAGAACCATGACTCGGAGCCAGAAAAAAGTGTCAGGAATCTCATATCATAAGGTAATTGAGACAAACTGTAGCTACAGTCATAAGGGCTTTTTGAATTAAAGGTGTCCTTCCTGCCCAAGGCTGAATTTAACGGGTTCACCTACACATACATTTGTACTGTCTTGTTTCAGAGAGCCATAAAATGAATCCTATATGTCAACTGGACCTTTCAGAGAAGTGAGTCATTAGTATTAATGATCACGAATGAAATTTGATACAATGATACTGAGTAAGGCTGTGGGTTTTTAGAAGCAATTTTTAATACTTTTCTTTAACTTTTACAGTGGCTGGACCAAGTGTCTTTATGTATATTCAATGAACACATGTCTAAAGAAGGGAGTAAGTTGAATACAAAATAATATCAATACCTTTTCTCGATCTACCCTATAGATCTACCCTATTTTTTTGTTTTTAGCGGGTGTATGAATGAACAATTCCAACCAAAAGAGGCCCATCTGTTCTTGAAAACTCCATACACATACATATTTTCTCCTCCTGGTTCATTAACTATAGTGTCTGCCCCCACAGTCCCAAATCATTTGGCCATGTCCAACTACTTCACTCTTTTGTCAGACTGTGGTTCATTTTCCTCTCACTGCTGAAATATCTAGAGCGTCTAGTATCCTCAACGTGCAGCAGCATGCTTCGTTTAATTCCGAAGATTCTTAGAAGAAGGACTGTGTTTTTGGTTTAGGTGTTTTTCCTGCAAACAAAATCTCTTATCATCATTCATTGCTGTCTTCACTGGGGATCGTGGCACAGCTCTGAACAAGGACTTGACCAGCAATCATGGAAATTTGAGGGAAGCTTTTGACAGTATTGTGATTTCAAAGCTCAGGAACAAATTCTGAGAATTCTGGTCACAGGTTTGGAGTACAATCTAGATACTCGAAATGCAAGGGTATATTAGGCCTTGACATCAACTTCCTACTTTGAAGGTAGATGAGCATCTTTTATTTCTTTTCTTTTTGTTGCACAATTACTTAAATATTTATTATAGAAAATATTTAAAATGCAGTTAATCACATTAGCTCATTAAAGGTATCTGAAGATAAATAGGTACATAGCTACAGATGTAGATGTAGATACAGATATAGCTAGATTTTTGACCAAATTATTCTCTTGGCAGTGTTTTTGAAGTTTTATATTATCACACCTCCACAATATCATTGAATACTGTGCTGAAGAGTATCTTTTTATTGAGAGCAATTATAGTAAAAAGTTGCCAGATGTATCAGAAAATACAACAAGACCAGGTTAATTTAGTTCAGGGATGCCAAAATTTCTCATAGCAGAAAAACCTATTAATTTAAATAATCATCTTAATAGGTCAGATTAGAAAATTATCTCAATAAATTGTAAAAATCCTGTGAGGAAATTGAATATACTGTGTAAAACTCCTAATAAGGTAACACTAAAACATTAGCTGAAGCCAATACCTGGTAAGATGCTTAAAGGGAAACACTGGAATTAGGGTGGATGCTTACTAGGGAGAAGTTTCAACTTCTTGTCTGTAGGTTTCTAAGGTCTATGAATGAGCATCAAAGAGTCTATGTACTAGTGAAAGTGAGGGTATAAGTATTTGTATATATACACAGTTTCTGTAGATTTAGGTTTTTCTGGGGAGCAGGTTCGTATTTCTTATCAGATTCTTTAACAGATCCAAAGCCAAATTTAAAAATGAAAGGGAAAAAAAGACATAATAGGATATCTTTCATTGCTACTTTTTAAATATAATTCTTTCTTTGAAAAAGCCTTGTAATTAGACAAGAAAATCAAATAGTATGATCTTTGCATTTTTCCCTCAGGGAGCTCAGCTTCATTTAAGGATAAAATGAATGGACTATAACTCTGTCAAGTTTCCATAAATATTCTTTCTCTCATCTGGGCTTTGGATAAAAGTTTGCTGGCAGATCATCTGAGATTATCTTCTCTGAAAAGAACATAAAGTGAAGCATTCTGAATTCATAAGTGGTTGGAGATTCCTTATATTTTAGCAACTATAGGAGCAGGTGCTTAATCAATAGCCTTCCATAAAGTATAAAACGACAAAATAAGCCAGTATTCTTGATTGGATTTCTTACAATAGAGACCGAAACAAAACAAAACAAAACAAAACAAAACAAAAAGCAAAAAAACAAAAGCAAAACAAAACAAAAAAACCCATAATACTCCTTTTTTGAGGATTATCTAAAAGTAAGATTGTGTCTTGTATGTTAACGAACTGGAATTGAAATAAAAACTTAAAAAAAAAGAAAATAATATTGTGCCTACATTATCCATGGAATGTTGACTCTGAAATCATATAAAAGTATATTTTCTCTATGTAATTACATATTAATTACTACATGTAAAAAATGGTGTATAACAAAGGCAAATAGATCCCTTCATACTACTACTAATAAAGATAATAATGTTTCCAGTAGTTTTACTCACCATGCAATTAACATTTATTGATTGCCTGCTGTTCTAGGCACTGTGTCAGTGATAAGTAACATTTTATGTCTGTTTAAATTTACAAAGTACTTTCACATAAACTATTGTTATCAGTTTCAGATGAAATGATTCATTATTGTTGTGATAAGCATACATCTCTGCAAAAGAATCCCCACTAATATGAATTAAGTAAATTACCAAAAAATCCTTACTTCCATTACGAAGCTGTTTTCTGGTGAAATTTTGGATCTTGTCCACATTTTTTCACCTCTTTAGCTCACTCCATGCACTGAGATAATTGCCTTATGCTTGTGGGCCAACCAAGCTTCAGAGAAGACATTTCTGGGATGGTTGAGTTGTATCACGTCACGCATCACTTAATTCTGCATTCCTGGTAGTAAATCTCACTTTGGTCTATTCATCAGAAAGAAACCCAAAGCATATATACCTCAAAAATTTATCCACTATACCTTTATTCTAGAGGAATTCCTGAGGCCTTGTTCAATCCAAGAAAATCTATGAGGGTTGGTTTCACACTTCAGGTGATTCTAGAGTTAAATAGGAAGCCTGTTCTCCAGGTCTTTATAAGATCATCTTAACTTTTTTCCTTTTTAAAAAAGATTTTGTTTATTTATTTGACAGAGAGGGACATGGTGAGAGAGGAAACACAAGTGGGGAGAGTGGGAGAGGGAGAAGCAGGCTTCCTCCCAGCAGAGAGCCTGATGCAGGGCTTAATCCCAGGACCCTGGGATCGTGACCTGAGCCAAAGGCAGATGCTTAAGGAATAAGCCACCCAGGTGCCCCTAAGATCATCTCTCAAGTGTTGATTCTCTAGTAGTGAGGAAATAAGTCGGTTGATGTTTTTCTATCAGTTGACACATTATTTCTATTTCACCCTGTTAAGTCACCATTGCTGTAGGGAGGTCCTCACTCACCCCATCTGTCCTCTTAGAACTCTTTTGGATTTAGGGTCATTTTTGCTTAGGTCGCATTTGCTACATAATTTTACCACCACAGAGAAATGAAATTATTCTGTTTTGACTTTCTCTTTATATCGTATCATCACTTACTGTTTTGACAACCCTATGATATGGCCACAACATCTGGCTTTGCTGTCATCCTTCAAATGCCATCTATCTTAAGGAAATGGTAAAGCTGTTGCCATGTCTCAGGGTATAGCCATACAATCTATATGTAATGCAGGTAGCACTGAATGGCTTGTCTGGGAAGGCCTCTCACCCAACGACCATTCATATCAGACTGGATCCCGGCAAGGCCTTTGGGGTAGCTTCTTCTGAACACAGACTCTAAGACAGAGGGTAGTGGTGGGATACAGAAGAGGGAGGAAGGCAAAAAGAAAGATTGGGCAGAGAAATAAGTTGAGTTGTGATACAGACCAGACACACACTGTGACATGCTCCATGGGGAGCAGTAGAGCAGGAAGGTCTCACCAATGTTATCTCACATGGTGCCCAAATGACCAGACCTTCATAACCTGGCCTCCATCAGTCACTGCCTGGGCACCATCCTTGAGCAAGGTGGCTTTCTGTGGCTGGGGCCATCTTTGAAGGGGCTGGGAGAGCTCTCACTAGTCGAGGCAATAAGTGGGTCCTTCAAGTAGGAACCTGAATACTCCATCTCCACGTCCATCTGTTATGGTACTGTTTTAGGTAAAGACATCTGTTATGGTGTCATTAATCCACTGGTGGGGAAGAAAGAAATATATGCAAATGAAGACATAGCTAATCTTCTAAGACTGAATCTGCGTCTTTGTCACCTACGATTTGTATCCCAGATTCTTAAGTAAATGCTGATGAATGTGAGTGTTACTTGGCCTGAGAGTTGTTACCTTTATTCCAGTCTTGTACAGTTTTCATATAAGTCCAAAGAAAGATCAGTTCTAATCGATCTAAGAAACACACTGCTTACAAAGCTGACCAGTAGTTCAATACCCTTATCACTCAGTCAATAAAGAACTGATGACACAGATAATTATGAGAACACCATGACCCTATAGTCATTGCTATAAAAAGCATCAATAATTCAAAAGTTAAAGGCAGCAGGGGTCCAGATTTAAAAGGCAGCAAAAAGGTAATAATAAATAATAACAGTAAGTGAAAGTTGTGGGTATATGACTGATATAAAATATTTAAGCATATGTATCAATGTGCCTTTTGAGTAAAATTGGATCAAATGAGTAAGAAACATGTACCAGTCATTTTTTCTAACATTTAAAGCAGTAGAATTCAGACCTGCCTCTGGAAAAATACTTTATGCATTTATTTTCTATATTTCACTAAAGCAAATTATAGCTTTAGCTTTTCACTCAGAGCTCCCATTGGGAACAGTGTGCTTCATAGGAGAAAAAAAAAAAAAAATCTCTATGTATTTAGAGACAAAGCAAGAGGATGAAAACTAGGTCTGACAGTGCAGCAAGCCAAATCCCGCCTTCACAGGCATTATGAAGCCACCATTGCCGCCAGCATCAAGGGAGCCCACTCTGGAGCCCTTTTTGAGGCAAGGCTCCTACAGAGGAACATCTCCAAGGGAGGTTTGGGGACTCTGCCCATTGCTTTCAGGAAGCCTGCAGCTTCTTTGTGAGATCTAAATAAAACTGAGGCTATCTAATTATGTAGTCAAATGTTTTGGTTAAATGCCACACTCCTTGTTCTAATTATCACCTATCATCTCAAAGGGGAGAGCTTCACTGTACAAAGAACAGGGAGAACAAGGTTAACTTCCCCTCCTAAACCTCTTCGTAGATGAGAAAACACACAGCTGGAATCTGCATCTCAGAAACTGGCACTTAACTACAGTGTTTATCAATGTAATTTGTTGCTTTTCTTAATCGAAATTCACTCAAAACTAACAAACACGCTCAGAAAAAAGAAAAACATGTAGTCACTAAAATTTGAGATGCTCCGTATGCTAGAAGATTTGAGTTCATGGACTTAAGCTACCTAGAAAGAAATTGTTAGTGAATCCCAAATTGGTGAGATATTAAATATGGAAATTTTTGTTAAAAATTGAAAAAACTGTTTAATACCTAATTAAATTATTTCTTATATGTCCTGATACAAATTAGGGCAGTAACACCTTAATGACTGTCTCTCACATGCTAATAAACATTACAGCTTCTATGAATAGATCCAAGGGCAGGCTGTACTTTTAATTCCAACCTTCAGCTAAGTAGCAGCTTAAATGCTTTCCTGCATTGTAATGATCTCCAATTCTTAAAAGTATTCACTTGACCGCTAACACAATTTTCACAAAGCTTATCTTATATCCTAATTTGGCAGGGAGCAATAGGTTTCTTGTCTGAGTAGATTTTCCACCTTATCCTCATTTTTATTTATTTATTTATTTATTTATTTATTTATTTATTTTTAATGTAAACCTTCTGCAGCTTTGAATTGGTTAAAACGTTTTCCTGAGACATCCCCTATGTTCTGTTATATGAGTCCTCATGACCTCCTTTGTACCAACGCATTGAAAGCTTGGTTAAATTTTTGCCTTTTCTGAAAATAGATAATTATATCAATGTGCTATTTTCATATATAAGTATATGCTGTTAATATCCATTATTGTACCCCAGAGCCTAACATCCTCAAGAATTCTACAAATCTAGTTCTCTCAACACAACAGGCTTTGCTCACATATATCCAAGTGCCTACAAATAAAGTCATTTTAATGCCCCCACACACACTGTCACATCCAACTCACCATATTTGAAATCATTGTTCAATTTCTTCATGTCATTAAATGTTCATGATAATAATTGCAGATTATTTAATTTCTTTCAACTTCCATATCTCAAACTATGCCAAATCATGTCTGTTTTGCTGTAAGTGACCTTGACTGGCAAGAACACAATTCAAAGCAGAGAGAAACAATAGGGAAAGTAGGTAGACCCACCAGAACACAAACAATGAGGGGTGAGAAGGAGACCTAAGAGATGATAGTGTGGTTGTCCAGAGTGTCTGGTGGCAGAAAATAAGCATGAATCCATGCAGGCATCAGCAAAAACTTGCTAGAGAATCGTATGGAGATGCCATAGTGCTTGGCTATAGAAAGCTTGATAAAAAATGCCAAAAACAATGCATAGAGACTTCCTTCTAAAGAATACAGTATAAGAAGTGGGGGAAAGGATTTTATAGTGAAGAAACCTGACAAACAAACACTATGTTAGCCAGTTGTTGAGTGTTAACAACGGTGATAAGTCATTTTGATTTCATGCATCCTTGATGTTTGTGCTTTTTCTCCACAACAATCTTACCCCCCCATCTAACCATGAGAAAACATCACACAAACCCAAATTGAAGGATGTTCTACAAAAATGCATGACCAGTATTCCTCAAAACTTACAAGGTCATCAAAAACAAAGAAAGACTGAGAAACGATCACAGGGTAAAGGATTGGAAAGAGATATGAAGACTGAATATAATGTGGTATCCTGGATGGAATCTTGGGACAGAGAAAGAACATTAGACAAAGGCTAAGGAAATCAATCTGAATAAATTATAGGCTGTATTTAATAATAGTGTGTCAATATTTCTTTATTAGTTATGATAAATGTATTAGGAGAAAAGTGAATATAAAAGTACAGGAACTTGTCTTCCAATCTCATCTCTCTGTAATATTGTTGCAACTTTTCTGTAAATCTTAAATTATTCCAAAACTTAAAAAAAATTGTAATGAGATAAAAAATGCAGAGGAAATTGAGAAAAATATTCAGATAGATATCAGATGCTCAAATCACAGGATAAAGGTAAGAACATTGGGCTGGATATTGGGGAAACTGGCAAAAGCTTGAGGCAGGGTTTTGGTTAGAGGACAAGAACAGTTTTCTGTAATGGGCCAGATAATACTTTCAGCTTTGCAGGCCATATAAAGTCTCTCATATCTATGGAACTCTGCCATTATTAACATAATAGTAGCCACATACAATTCATAAACAATTAGGCATGGTTGTTTAATAAAATTTAACTTATGAAAGCAAGAAGTGGGCTGGATTTTACCACTGGGTTGTGGTTTATCAGTCCTTGGTTTATAAGGCAAAGATAATTAAGGGAACTGAGATAGTAACAGAGAAAACAGGACAAAAACTTTGTTGCTGGAACTGGAGTTTAAAATGAGGCTTGATTAAATGAACACATGATCCTAATTACCTGAGAAGTGGTACAAATCAGAGTGATTTTAAAAACTGCCTTTGTTGTGGGTTGTCAGAGTTATTGAATCCAACTCTTTAAATTCCATTGAGTGAAGATGTGATCTGCTCCAGAGGCTATACCAAGAGAACTAAAATGTGTAGTGCCTGGGGCCATTCTCTCTGACCAGTTAGGTAGAAAGCAGTTGTTCTATTCTGCTGACCAGGCTTAGTCACACATTCAGTCTATAGTCAACCATATTGATAAAACACCATTATTTTCTATGAAATTTTTTTGGCTTCTTACTCAGGAATCACAACCCATTCTTTCCTGAAGGACACAAGGCACACAAGTGTTTATCCTGTTTACTTCTACAGTTAACGCATCTAAGAATGGGTCAGTGCTCTCTCAGAGATTTAGTTGGTCTTTTGCTTGTTTTGTCTGAAAATGAAGGATTCGTAGATTAAAAGCATCAACTTTTGTTTAGATTCCACAATCTAGAAAAAATAATGTACATAAAATTTCTTGCTATATTTCCTAGAAGTCTGACATCCTTCAAGGCCGAGGTGGATGGAATTGAATGCGATCTGACAGAGATCAGAGAATGTTATTTCAAGGAAATAAAACAAATTGATTGAAGGTCAACATGTTGTCAGAATCCAGATAAATTCAGGCTGAACCCACAGTTTAGGATCTGTTGTTCTGATTATCTTACTTAACAAGTTTTTTTTATGCCCCTGGTTTGCTTTTTATTTGCCCTTTTGTTGTTTTATATTTGTTGTATTACATTCCCCTTTAAGGGCATTTTTAGACCTCTCCTCTCATGAGTCTATCTGAGAAAACAGACAATTGTTGTTATTTAGTATTACAAGACTGTACTATAAGGGAGGGTACTCATATTGTTTACGATCAGGAACTCTTTTTATTCCTCAAATGTCTTAAGGTTAAAATGGGAAAAGCTTACAATGGTGGAAGGGTGGGGGGCTCAAAATAAAATGTGTTCAGGAGAAGAAGAAAAGGTTACTAAATCCTAGAAAATATCAAGAAGTGGGTCATAGAACTTTCAGTGGGTTCGGCAATCCCCCAGGGTGTCTGTAAAACACTGGTGGGAACTTTCTAAAGAAAAGTTCTACACTGGAGTTTGGGTTGCATTGAAAGACACTCAGCATTTTTATATCTATCTCTTTTTAGAGATAGATAGAGTTCATTGGCCAGTGTTATGGGGTTGTGAGTGCTAATTACAGTTTAATTTCCAAGAAGCTGAGTGTCCTTGTATAAACCAATTTACTTTTTTTTTAGTTCACTTTCTTTATAAATAGATTTAAAGGTTTGAACTCTATCAGTGAGTTCCAATTTGACAGCATATCAGTATTAGCTAATATTGTACCAGGGTGTCAACAATAGAAATCAAATCTTCAGCAAAAAAAAAAAAAAAAAAAAATTGGAATTACTGGGTAAGTCTTAGAGTTGATCAGCCCTGAAGGAATAGTTACACAAACGGCAAACCACAGGAGGCTCATGAATAAGAGCAGCTCTGAGATGCTCACTAGTTGGGAGTTTATGGATCTTCTCTCTCCAACACACTGCAAATAGCATGACCTCCTCATGCGAATTCAGGCTTTGGTTTATTCCATGCAGACTTCAGATTCTAGAGAACGAGAATCTAAATGGTCCCAGTGGGGGACGCCTGGGTGGCTCAGTGGGTTAAAGCCTCTGCCTTTGGCTTGGGTCGTGATCTCAGGGTCCTGGGACCGAGCCCTGCATCGGGCTCTCTGCTCAGCGGGGAGCCTGCTTCCCCTCTCTCTCTCTACCTGCCTCTCTGCCTACTTGTGATCTCTGTCTGCCGAATAAATAAATAAAATCTTAACAAAAAAATGATTCCCTGTGGCTCAACGGTCTACCATTAATTGAGTTAGCTATGACCAAAGGTACAGGATTATGTAGCATAGACATAACCATGGGTGGGGGGGTCCACCTGTGTGAACTCAAATAAACTATTCTTCCCTGTGCTCAAAGACTGCCAAATGGACATGTTTAGAATGATCCGTCTACCACCATGTACAACCGTATGTGCACTTCCAACAGGAGACAAGGCCATTTTACTTCTAGTTTCTGCGTTCACAGTGGGTGTTCTGGGGTCTCCGTTGTCACATACATTGCTGATAAATGCTTTCAGATCTGTCTCCTTTTTACCACCGATGCATTTGCAATTCATGTATTTTGTCTTTTTACACAAACACATATGCTCCCAGGGTGACCATACCCCCCCCCAGCTTCACTGAGCTATGTGTAAGGCACCTTCTTTGTCAGAGATGATTTAGGGTTAGACCCATATTTTATTTTATTTATTTTTTTAAAGATTTTATTTATTTATTTGGCAGAGATCACAAGTAGGCAGAGAGGCCGGCAGAGAGAAAGAGGGAAGCAGGCTCCCCGCTGAGCAGAGAGCCCAATGTGGGCCTCGATCCCAGGGCCTTGAGATCACGGCCTGAGCCGAAGGCAGAGGCTTTAACCCACTGAGCCACCCAGGATCCCCTAGACCCATATTTTAAATGTGGCTAGTGAATTTTGAGACAAAAAGTCCTGGAGGTTCCTTTGAAAAATATCCTGGTTTTAGATACATGAAATTAGTAATGATATTTTTTACTGTGAGTGATTCAGTGCCTAGATGTGAGGTCTAATCTGTTGAAAGCCATTGGCTACCACCTGAGTAGAAAGCTGATGTAGAGAGGAGAGAAAAGCACTAGCTCATTGCCAAGGGAAATGAAGCAAAGCCTGCTCTACTTTAAACTTTCCATTATGTGATTTGCTTAAAAACATTTTATGTTACTTGCAGCTGAACTGATTCTAATTTGTACTCTATTTTCTGGCTCTAAAATATTTTAGAAATTCTTATCCTTCTCTATATCTGTCTCGATCAAATTTCAGTTTTCTGTATCTATGAGGAAAATAGTATTTTTCCCTCTATCAATATGCTCTACAGATGATAGGGGAATGTAAGGAACATACATATTAAAATATGTAATCCGTTTTTTATGGCAGCTCTGAAATTCCAGTGTCTTTGAATTTGCACCTGAGGGATGGATGTGACTTACTCCCTCTAATACCCTCTCTGTATTCCACATGGATTCACCTGGTAACTTCACTTGCATGGAGAAGTGAGGGGAGACCTCAATATGAAGAAAATTAGGTCTTAACTATTGAGACGGTAGAACAGGAGGTAGCCAATAGGAATCACTGTTCTGGGTGGTCAGATTCAGTAATCTCAACAAATATTCCTTTTTTCATAATTTCTCCATTTACATTAGGAGTTACGTAAAGCTAAGTCACACTCTTGGTTTCTCCAGTTCAGAGAAACCATGATTCTTTTGCATAATAAAGCCTCTCATCTGGTACAACCCAAGAAATTTAAAATTTTCAAGGTGGACTATTAGCTATAATCCTGATAGACACCTTTTATTCCCTCTACCATTGCTCCTTTGTTCATGGCACTGGGTTTATCTCCATGGGATAGAAATAGATTGTCTCCAAGAGAGAAACGGCATCCTATCATCTGAATGTATTGTCCCCAGTTTCCAGTAGGCTTTTCTATTATTTTGAGAACCAGTTACTTATAGCTGTAGGATAGAAAATAAGACCAGTGAATTTCACAAGCAACAGCCCCTCGTTTACTTCCTTTATTTTGAATTGGTTTCTTGGTTGGATGCAGAGTATAAAGCATTGAGTAATTTCATGGATGAATGATATCGACAGCAGCAGGGAAAGTAACTTCAAATCTAGATTAGGTGTCTATTTGGTGAGGACGAATCTTTGCCCCCTTCATGACAGAAAGGGTCACATGTAATCAACCTACTACCAGAGAGCTGTCTGGGACCCTAATGCATGGTGTCATATTATGGGCTTGGAACTGGTCTCAGCAAGAGGGATGACCAAGTCAAGCCTGGTGAGATGCAATTCCATATGGTTAAACCTACAGATCTATCCCATCTCTCTGCCCCTTTACCCACTTTGTTTCTTGGGCTTATTGTAGCAGCACTGACCTGGTTGGGAAAGAAGGCTAATGGACATCCACAGAATCTCATCCTGGAGAGGCTGCTTTGCAATGGTAGCCTTTTGGTGAGGGATACAAATATTTTAATACTCTTTTCAGTACTTTTCAAGACATCTTCACTGAAAAAAACTTTTGTTTTTAAGTCTTATTGTCACAAGCCAGTAATTTTGTAGCACTGCTTTAAGTCCCTTCTTAGATCCTCAGAAACCTGCTCTTTCACCAAAACTCCTTTTCACAAAGTCATCTAATATTGCTATTCAAAGTCCTTTATTAGATATCTACCTGAACTATCAGTCACTGTCCAAGAATCAGTAGATACCTTGACCTGAGGCTACCTCTCCCTTCCAGGTAAAGTGAAAAACAAGGTATGAGTTTTTGAAGACCTGCCAATGAGAAGATTTTTTTTTTCTCCTTTATCTGATAATCCCTGAGAAGGGTTTAAAAACTACTGCAAAACACTTATGGTTAATGCTGCCATACTGTGTGATACCATCTCTAAAGTAGGCTCAAATTTTTAGCCACTTTCACCGGGTAATTGTACTATGAAATCTGCATCTGCTTCCATGTTCACTCATGTAAGCATCGGTTTCCTGGGAGCTATTGGACTACAGATATTAGTTATTTTCTGGATGTTGGCCAGAAGCCTCCTTAAGTTCCTTGACGTATGGAGCTCTTCAAAGATCAGTCTGCAGCAGTGTATCTGACTTTATGAGAGTGAAAAGCTCAAAGAGGAAGCAGGAAGCCAGAAATGTTTTTGGTAACTTAATCATGGGAATGATATTCCTTCAATTTTGCAATATTCTATTTATTACAAGCACATCACTAGTTCCAGTCCACACTCAAGGGGATGAGATTAAAAGGGACTTAATCACCAGGAGGCAGGGATCATTGGGAATCATCCTAGAATGGATGACCTCCATTAAATCATAAAATATATATATGTATTTTGTCTGACAAGTGGAAGAAGGACATCCAAATATGATTCTCATCCAACTAAGCACAAGAGATACTAAATATTCCTTTTTATCAAAGAAGACATAGGCTGCATCTTTCCTTTGTAGTGCATATCTCAGACTGGCCTAGATTAGTATATTTCCATGAACTTCCCTGAGGTCTCTGGGTGTTACATTTGTTGTGAGATTTTTCTCCTGTCTCTCATCATCTGTATATTTTTGAAAAGCTTGTAAGGATTTTACTACTCATGCTTACTTAGTTCTGTCAAGCTTTCATCATTAACATGATAAAGTAGTCTAATATCTTGAAAGGCTCCAAGAGATTTGTTTCTATAGCTCTGACTGTGGCAGTAATCAAAGTGGCAGAACCTTATTGGCATAGAGTTCCCACAGCAGGTGAGACAGCTTGGCTTTGTGTGGTCTCTATGTATTGGAAAAAAGAAAAACGTGTTTTCTAAGTCAATAACTGTACATTAAGTACCAAAGGCCATATGTGGAGCCAGAGTCCCAATTAAAGTCAGTCCCTGCCTAAGTGAGTGATGACAAAATTTATTATCTTAGACCCATCAGACTTCCTTTCAGGCCAAATCAGAAAATGCATCATTGCTGATGAGGAAAGGAGGAAAGGTAAAGCACCTTTGAAAGATTCCCTTGCCGGGGGGGAAAGTCTACTGGGTTTTAATAGTATATAAGAATGAGGCAGTGTGTGGGCAAAATATGCTATTTATGGTATAGAATTCATAAAATTTATTTCTCCTAACGTTTTTCAATTCTTTTCTCTGCTTTTGGTCTTTCAGGGTCAGTTAGTCTTAGCCACGACTGGTTCAGATTTGTCTAGTCAGTCTAGCGTGGAACTGTAGCTGCTTGTTGAACACAGAATATAGTGTAGTATCTCAGTTGAGTTATTGTATTCATTGCAATATATTCCATGTGATCCAAATTTCAGTTTTTTTCTTCTTCTTACTTAAGCACCTTCAAATTGTCTGCAGAGATTTAATCACATATGAGAAAAAAAATTACATTTTCTTATGGATTACTTTTCACTAATGGCAAGAAAACTCAATCAATATAACATTGCAAGAAGATGGCATGTAAAGATTTTTGTAGGTGAGTTTCAGTTAATATTGCCACAAAAAGAAACACTACAAGGTCTTGTGACATAAAACAACCATTTTATTATACAGACTGTATGGGTTAGAAATTTGTAAAAGTCATGCTGAGGACAGAATATTTTCTGAGACTGAAATGTCAGAAGGGCAGACTTCAGAGGCTGACTGTGATTTAAATATGGAATCTGGAATCATCTGGACGTATCTTTACTCACCTCTCTGGGGGTTGATGATAGTTGTGGATGACAACCTCTACACAAGGCCATTTCATGTGATCTCTTCGCTTTGTTCAGTTTGAGCTTCCTTGTGATATGGTAGCAGGTCCCAAAAATAAGAGAGAGGAAGTGGAAGCTGCAACTTTCCCAAGGCTGATGCTTTGAAACTAACATCATATGAATTCTATCATGTTCAAGTCAAATATTCTCAAGGTCCAGATTTGGTGGGCGGGGATATGGACCCCATGTCTCAATGGTAGGAATGTCAAAGAAATTGAAGGCTATATTTTTAAACTGTTACTGGAAGAATATGAAACTTCAAATTTTTCTGGCCCATTTCTTACTACAATTTTATGTACTTTTAAGGATCCAAATTTTTCCTCATAAATGCCCTAATGTTTATATAAGAATCTCAGAGAATTTAATTTCTATAGCATTAGCACAACAGTTGTACTGAGTAAAACTATTTATTCAGCTGTGTCACATAAATTCTTTGAGTTTTCTTCATCTTGAGCTAATAGTTTTTGGGTGTCACTTCGTCAATTTCTTATTTTAAGTTATCTACCATTACCTCAAGAAATCTGAGAAATTCTATTTTCTACTTCTCATCACCCCTTAGGGAGCGGGATTCACATTTAAAATAATCTAGAATCTGAAATGCAAAAATCACTGTAGGAAAGGACAGATTATACCTGTTTTAAGAAATTCCAGAGACTTTCTAACCCATCTCCTAAAAATCTAAGGAAGATATTTTCAATTGTTCTAAACACTTGCTTGTTTCAGCAAAGCTTCCCTCCTCATCCCTCTAGTCCCAAGTGAACAGAGGAGATAATGATTGACTGGTACCTAATTCAACCACCTACACTAATGTGCCTCATATCAACATCTTTTATTAAAGTTATTCAAAATTGGTTTGATTAGAATCCACAGAACTGACTAATTTAGGTAAGAGAATTTATGCGATGTCATTAGAAGAATTCATGAAGTCAAAGGTATAATGTGGTAGGATCTTGGGCATCTCTATTCTCAGGAGCTGTGGAAGTGTCTATGTTTCTTCTTCTGAGGGTGCTGCCATTCAGTTGACTCAGCTCCAGATACATCCAGTGGTCAAAATTCCTAAACATTACTAGCTGTGCATATTAAATAAAGATTGCCCAGGGCATCGTTTTATTTTCAGAGGGAAATTCTCTTTTCCTCCCTTTTCTAAACATGAAAAATTGCTTTGTGGCACCAGAGAACAGGAATAAAGCAAACTTCCCTTTGGAGTTCAAAGGGCAGGAGCAGATGTCAGGCAAGGGTCCTCCTCCAGGAAAGTAGAAGACTGCCAGCCCTAGGTTTAGCATAGCCACTATCATATTGCTGCCAAATTCAGACTTGGGCTGAATCCAAAGACTCCTTCTCTAATTGAAGTGTTCTGGTGTGGTTCTCTATGTTCTTTGATCTACTTATCATTGGCTGTTCCCTAGTACGCTGCAGACTTTTCCAGCCTCTGTTGGATTGTTTCTAGAGCTATCTATAGGTAAGAGTTGACATTCTCAGTGAAAAACACAAATGGATTAATAGGGATAGGAAATTCAGAGAAATTAATTGCTGGGTCCTAATGGAGCTTTTTGTATATTGTATTCTTTGTGTTTGTTGTAGCAGCCTAAAATTAGGGTTCCCTTCAATACCTGGTTTTATTTCCTGCATCAGGTTTCTGCCTTGCCACAGCATCCTCTGTGTTTAATGGGTCAGTCAACCTAAGGATAATGGGAAGACAAAATTCTGATGTGCTTAATTGATAGGCAAATTTAATTAGTTCGGACTCTTATTTCTATAGTGAGTTCTTTCTTTACCTTCTGTTTTTGTTTTTGTTTAAATAAAGGCAGACTCCCACATGTAGGGCCTCATTTGGATGTGTCTGGAGGCTTAGAAACTTGACTACCCTACTTTCTCCTACAAATGAACCTTGAGAGATTGTTTAGAAGTTCTAGCAGGAAAGCACACCTTTTCCTATACCCTTGACCCAAAGAATGGTCCTCATCTCTCAGGGAAGGTCATCCTCCCTGACCAAGGGCACAGGCAGCTTGAGAAGGAGACACATGAGTACTGAGGGAGGAAAGGAACACCCACCTAGCCAGCCAAATCAGCCAGATCAAACCCAGCAGTCAATGAGGTGACAGATGTCGCAGCCAGATTGCTCTCTCATCCTGTCTTGTTTTTTTGGGCTTTTTAAAATCAAAATTGCTAGATAAATATAAAATGCTTTTCCTTCTCCCCTTCTTTTTTTCCCCCAAATTATATTATTCTCTTGATCATTGTTAGGTCGTTCCTTAGCTCACAATGATTGGCTTCATGATTTTGTTTAACATCTATTTCTGTTTGTGTTTTGAACATTTCTTTAGCAAGATCAATTGTTCCTATTTTATAGTTTTGTTCACTATTCACTGTATCCTGATCATACTTTCATGAATGTTTGGAGTTCATTTTACTGCTGCCTGTACTGTAATATTTTAAAACTCTATTGAATATTATTCTTTTTACATTCCCCGATTTACACACTAACCAATTATCTATTATATTCTGTGCTCTTATCACCTATTTTTTCCCAAATTTTCTTAAAGTCAATAGATTTGAGTAAGATTACAAAGTAGATAATCTCTAAACATCATTTTTATTTCCTCAACCATATTTTTTATAATTTAAAAAAATTTTTTTATAAACATATAATGTATTATTAGGTACAGGTCTGTGAATCACCAGGTTTACACAATTCACAGCACTCACCATAGCACATACCCTCCCCAATGTCCATAACCCAACCCCCTCTCCTTCCCCCCCTCCCCCCAGCAACCCTCAATTTGTTTTGTGAGATTAAGAGTCTCTTATGGTTTGTCTCCCTCCCAATCCCATCTTTTTTTATTTATTCTTTTCCTACCCCCCCCAAGCCCCCCACGTTACATCTCCACTTCCTCATATCAGGGAGATCATATGATAATTGTCTTTCTCTGATTGACTTATTTCACTAAGCATAATACCCTCTAGTTCCATCCACATTGTTGTAAATGGCAA